>NW_020622492.1:12237771-12351112 GCF_003573695.1 Papaver somniferum | reverse complement strand
TGCCTTGGCGCGGAAATGAGGCTGGCACGGCATGCCATTGACACATGTGGTGCGGCTGTCATGGTTGGCATGCCTTGGCGCGGAGATGTCGCTGGCACGGCATGCCATTGGCACATGTGGTGTGGCTAGCATGGTTGGCATGCCTTGGCGCGGAGATGTGGCTGGCACGACATGCCATTGGCACATGTGGTGCGTCTGGCATGGTTGGCATGCCTTGGCGCGGAGATGTGGCTGGCACGGCGTGCCATTGGTACGTGTGGTGCGACTGGTATGGTTGGCATGCCTTTGCGCGGAAATGTGGCTGGAACGGCATGCCATTGGCACATGTAGTGCGGATGGCTTGGTTGGCATGTCTTGGTTGGCATGCCATTGGCACATCAACCTATCCATCGATGCTGGATTCCTGAATTGTTTGCATGGAGGAAAGACGAAGACCATCAATAATCGATGGAGCAAAATTCTGAAACAAATTAACAGCATTCCTTTGGGATCCTAATTACATGGACGAGAAAATCGCAACGATAAAGGAACTGCTAACAACTCACCAAAGAAGCAGCTGGGGACTGCGTATTGTCCGCTATCATTCTGTAATTCATTCTCCTCCTGCTTTCTCCACCCTGGGGACTGTCTTGCCATTCAGATAAGTCTACAGGAATTCGAGGCCTCATAGCACGACCAACCTACAATGAATTTATCGAAACAATTAAAGTTGCGATTATTATGTTATTATCAAAAACATGAGGAAAATATTTACCTGTGAAGATCCTGGAGATGTTTTCCTTTTATCACCATTAGAAAGAGGTTTCAACCGTGGGCGATCCAAGAGTATTTCAGCAGAAGGAAACACTCGTGTCGGAGATTTGACATCCATCACAAAATTATACAAGTGTTCAAGTTGTTGATTCCAGAATGCTGCATAACCTGGAGTTACATAAATTTCTCGGTCGGTAAAAGAAGACACATAATCATTCCCTTTCACATGTGTGTTATCTAAATGATCCTTCAAATATTCAAGCGATGTTTTTATTCATCCGATGACCTGGAGTACACTGATCGAGACCCATTTGTCGAGCTGCTCTGTCGATATTATATTCTTCCACCTGGAATTCTCCTTGCATCGCTGACACTATGTAACCAGGAGTGCAACTCAGCATAGAAAATTTCTCTACATCACTCAACTCAGTGCCAGACTTCAAAGTGATGATCTCTTTAGTATCATTGAAAGTGATCAATTGCGAGAACAAAGGAGGAACTGTCGTCCAGGGGCGAAAGTTGAACTCATATTCAGTGTCTAAAATACTAACAAGGCATGTCTTTTTCCATGGTCGCTTCATAGACCAGCGCATAATCCTAGCATTATTTTTCTCAAGGATGGCATGACGGGTATCCACTTTGGGTCCTTGCAAGACGCTATGGGGAGTTGGGGCATATTTTTCAAAGTGCTCCCACATGAAGGCTTGGAGGAACGCGGTATTAGCATATGTCTCAATCTTCATGAAACCATTGGATACGCTGGAATCCATGACTAAAGAATCCAAATTAGCAAACAGTGAACCCAGAAACAAACTACCAATGGGAAGTTTCTCACCTTTAGCCATTTTTATAGCTAAAGGGATCACAAATGGCTTCAATAAATGTCCACTTTATTCAAGTATGTCTCGGGAAAGCCACAAACATAAGAGAGCATCAATGTTCAAAGTATCGGGTTCTTCAGGAATCACGTCTCTCGTCCATCAGTGTTTCATCCATCGAGCATAGCAAACTATGGGAGACTCATTGAGCTCTTGCATTTTGGCTTCCAGAATACCAGATATTATATTTTACTCCATTGAGAGCTCTTCGGGGAAATTACCAGTAACTGGGAAATGCAATAAAGCGATTACATATTCCAAGGTGACAGTGAATTCTCCCCATCTGCACATGAATGTGCGAGTAGGAATGCACCAACGAGCAAGCAGATCCACCATACCTAGTATATCGTGCTTGATCACTAAATCCGCAGTTGCTTGAATAGCTCGTGTCACTTTTGCACGATCCAGCATAGTTCTTACATGACTATATACCAACATATGACGTGCCCATCCGGATAAATGCACCAAGTGTTTTAGAGAAAGTTTGAGTTCCACGTGAGAACCCAAATAGTGCTTCCCACTCAAACAGAACCTAATTATCGCCTGAGGAGTTACCAGCTTGTTCTGAGTAGTGCTTCTGGGATTTATGAGCAACCGAAATGCGGAACCTGGAGGACGTCTTTCGGGTTTGAACTGAAACACGAAGAACTCGTCATTAGCATTTGGGATGTTCTTGGTTTTATCCTCCTTTCTCCTAGAAGCCCTGGAATCATCATTCCTGGAAGATACATCAGCAAAAGCATCCTCTCCAGAAGAATCCTCTCTAGAAGCATCCTCTCCAGAAGAGTCCTCTCTGGAATCGTCCTCTCTGGAAGACCTTTCCCTAGAAGCATCTTTAGAAGCGCTGTCCTGGTGATCAGTCATCTTTACAAAGTTGTTGTGACATTCACACATAAATTTCATCAGTGAAATTAAAGGGAAGGAATAATCATTATCTTCACATCAGCTTCTACAAAAATGGTAATCCTCAACTCTTACCTATTTACGATTTCACGAACTTAGTGATAACAACGTAAAACTCTGAAAACTTGCTTGCTTCTTCAAACCTGCAAGAACGAGCAAAGTTTAAAGTCAAACACCTGACTTTTCATGAAACCATGAATGATCCATATAACCTTCCATATGAACATTCGCTGATTTTTACGTGTACACACACTAGAATCACCAAACTCATGAGTTAATGAGTTTGGTGAACTCACCAAATACTGTTTTCTTTCAGCAATTTTCCGTAAATCAAAGTTTGATTTTTATTTTAAAAAATAAAACGTGAACAGGTCACGTAATTTAAAAAAAATATCGTGAGTTAATAACTCACGTAACTTATATAAAAAAAAAAAAAAAAAAACTTTTGCTCATACGAGCATTCGTCTATAAAATGAGGGTCTTTACTATTTTTGTAAAAGTATACATGTTCCAAACAAAGTTTTGAAAGTTCACACATAAATTTTATCATGAACTACAGGTCTTTTCAAAATTCCTTTAACTCTAGAGATTGTTATTTACTGCTTCTACTACTAACGAACCTACGTTCCTAAAAGTACTTGTGAAAGTTCGTGATTTCAAAATAAATTTGGGTTTTCATGAACCCTCATAAACAAAATTTTATCTACTGCAATTAGACCATGTCTATTCAATAATATATGTGTCTCTTTCATATTAGGGATTTTTTGCTCGTTTCTTAAACTATTAAATGAACGTGCATACGTATTTCAAAACAAAAAAATTTCATCAAACCTACGCATACATGCACACATGGAATTTTGTTTTCAACAAATCATGGAAAATTCATGAAAACACACAGCAAAAAAAAAAAAATCGTCGGACTTACCTATCGGCGTCGGCCGGAACTTGATCGGCAGTCGGTGACGGTCGGCGACGCTGAATCCGGCGGAAAATAATACCTATTTTATTATTATTCTGAATTCATGGTCGAATCCACGACTGATCCAATGAATTGATAATAATAAACTACTCACTTTTATTGCTCAATTTCATGAATCATTCTCCACTGAATTTCATAAATTAGTAACAAATACTCAGCAATCGGGCATCTGGGCTATTCCTGAGTGAGTCCCATAAAATGGTGTAAGTGTACTCAATCATGATGCACGAACGAGAACCCAAATGCGCGAACGAGCATCCAAATTATGGACAAATGAGGAATCCCGCACAAAACAGGAGAGAAAAAATAATAACATTAAAATAATGGAGAAGCGCCCATGGGTCGGGCCCACCGGTTGGCCGGCCATGCCTTAGCCGTGGCCGGTCCCATGCTTCCTCCATTATTCTCCTTATTTTTGTTGTTTTCATGAACCCATGAAGACTCCTCCATTCTAACAACTTTCCTTGTTTGAGCAAAACTCATGGTTTCTCCATATTCTCATGGTTTCATGAAAAATAATAATATAAAAATAGGGAAAGGAGACACGGGACCGGGAAACTTAACCGGCCGGCCATGCCCTAGCCGTGGCCGGTACCACACCTTGCAATCCCTAATCTTTCATAAATTATTATTTCCCTCATCTTGTGAAACTTCCCTGTTTTAGCAAAAATCATGGTTTCTCCATATTTTCTCAAATATTGCTCAAACCATGAAAAAGCCAAAAGTCAACATGGTCCCCATGACCGACTAGGCTACTCACGAAAAGAATATTAAAATATTTCTATTTTGATATTTATAAAATATTGATCAATTGAGCATACATGCTCATTCCTGCAAAAATCAAGAATTTCAGTCAAGATAAAACTCTTCTGAAAATTCACAATGTTGCTCGAACGCACATCAGAAAATGCTGAAACTCTCAGTACGGAAACACGGACACCATGGTAACACGTGCATGCCATCTTGACCAACCAGGGTCATCCTAGGGCTTGCACAAAGCCGGTCCCACACGTTTTCTGAATTTTGACCTAATTTCGCAATTACTCATATTGGTTCCAAGCTCTTTCCAAACAACTTGGGATTTGCTCAATCGACCATCAGCTGGTCCCACACCCTCAAGGGACGGTTTCATGCCTTCTTGGCCGGTCCCTCACTTTTTCATAATTAGGTTTTATCACCTAATGCTCAATCGAGCACTATTTCAATAAATGATGAAACCAACATTTAATCGTCATTCCTTCACCAACCGGTCAACTCGGGACCCTGGTGTATGCTCACTCGAGAAATTGGGCATCACATGGACGTCCATAGTCCCGTTTGGTCGGTCCCTCCTTGGCTCATGACCTATTTTCATCAATCCGTCAATTAATGAGCAATCGATCAAAATTTAGGGTTTCGAACAAACGCTCAATAAATTATCATTCTGAGCATGTTCACATACTGAATAAATTTATGTTGATCCAGCAAACAACACGCGGATTAATTATATAATATTTGGTAATCTACCAATATTTTTAATTAATATTTTTACTGGGTCACATCATCCCTAAATAATTTGCTGAATTGAGCAATACTTGCTCAATCCATCAAAATTCAGTAAATTATCAGTAATTTTCTACAATGAGCAATACTTGCTCAGTTTCTCGAATATTGATCCAATTATCAATATTCAGTAATTTTTTAGTAATACGTCGAATTGATCAATTTCTCAATTGCTCGAATATTGATCCAACTGTCAATATTCAGTAATTCGTCGAATTGAGCAATACTTGCTCAATTGGCCTACTATAAATATTTAGTAATTTGCAATACTTTCTCAATTGCTCGAATATTGGTCCAACCATCAATATCCAGTAATTCGTCAAGCAACACTTGCTCAGTTACCCGAATGTTCCACTGAGCAATTCGTCATTCATGCTCAATTCAAAAAAACCTAGACTGTCTAAATCATTCAACGTGACTAATTAAACACACGTATGTCATGCAGACTCCATGATTCGTGAGACATCAATCACGTCACAAATGGGGGATATCACTTAGGGTTTTGGTCTGGCGGTGTACGGTACATGGATACATCCACAATGAGAGAATGTGAGTAAGTCGTGCAACGGTTGAAGGAGTTAGCAAAGTAGTGGGTGAATGATCAACCAAGTCTCCGCACGACCTGGAATTGGTTTCACCACGATCTTCCACTTTTCCATTCTTTCACTCAAGAAACCGTCACACTTACAGGGATCAGGGTGTTCATCATTTTTGCAATATAAATAAGTCTAAATCGAGGACAACCGATAAGGAATCATCATCCGTCAAACAACTCGATTAAAAAATTATTCACATAACTCAACTTCAGCAGTTCATCAATTTGCAGAAACCTTCAACACATCCACAATCCTTGATCATCATTGATCCCACAAAATTCCCAGCTTCCCTCCTACAGATCAACCCATCTCCCTCTTTGCGACCGAATTGACTCTGGAACAGCCATTGACTTGGTTTAGGCTGGAGTCCTATAGATTGATCTCTCGAATCTTAGCACTCCCTTTGAAGTGCATCTGTTTGAGGTTTAGCAGTTTGCTCGGTCGAGGAGTCTCGACAACATGCTCGACTCTTCACTTTCCCAAAAAACCTGCGAACCGTCTTTCCCCATCCACAGATTGGTGACCACAGTGGGAGATTAATCTCTCGGTTGCAATCTCACATTTTCGCAAAATGTTTGATCTTAGGTCAGGTTTAGTTACAAATCCTAACGCGAACATCGCTAGCACTATCAACAATGGTGGTATTCCAGAAACTATTCCTTCTTCCAACAATGGCGGTGACACTACTCCTCCTCGAACCAATGTCGAAAATCATCCTCTTTTTGTCCGACATCCCGAGGAAGTCAGAGAAAATCCACCCACTATCGTCGATCTCATGAAAGTCCAGGAAGTTCTCGCCAAAAATCAAACTGATATGGCTGCTACTCAGAAGGAGCTATGTAACTACCTCAAAACTCTTACTGACAAGATGTCAGATAAAACTCGGGAGAAAGAAAAAGACAAGGAAACATATCCAAGAACGGATCCTGAAGTTATTCCAGTCCAAGATGATGACGAGGCCCACAAAGCTGCAGAACCTGCTGGTTTCATCACTCGTGAGGAATCGGAACGTTTTATGGAGAATCGGGGAAACTTCCATATACCGTCCGTGCACCATCATCAACCTCCATACCCCGCTACTACGAAAAGGATCCCTCTCCCAAAGGGATACACTTCTCCAACGTTCACACTCTACAATGGAACGGTGAATGCTCGAGAACACGTTTCCCGATTCTTGGAAGCCTTAGGAGAGCATGAACACAACCATGTTGTCTGTCTGAAGGAGTTTTCAAAATCCCTGACGGGTCGAGCATATACTTGGTACAACAACATCGAACCAGTGAGCATATTGAATTGGGGAGAAATGATTAACGCTTTATACAGGAAATACTTCTTTGTTTCTGAGCAAGTTACCCTTTCCGACTTAGGAAGGATGGCTCAGAAGAATACTGAAAATCCGAACGACTATGGGAAGAAGTTCAGAATTCAAGCTTTGGATTATCATGATCCTAATGTTACTGAGCAACAACTGGTGGACTTGTCTTCAATGGAATGATTCCAGTCTATAGAGCCTTATCGGAAAATATACGATTTCAAAACTTTTCAGAACTTCATGAAGCGTCCAAGAGATCAGCAACCACTGCTCCAGCTTTGTTAGAAAGAACAAAAACTGTCAAAGTCGAGGAACCGCATGCTCGAAGCAGCACCAACAGGAATTTGATCAACAAGAAGTATAACGTTGAATCTTCCATGAATGTTGCTGAAGGGAGCAAGAGAAAAGCTGAGGCACAACAACACAAGAATGCTCCTCCAACGTCTCACCCTCCAAAAGTACCAAGGAAGGACAACCAAACCAGAAACACGCAACCACCGGTTAAGCCTCAACAGAACAATCAGGAAGCGCCTGACTTCTCTTTTCCTATTGAAGAAGTGATCGAACTATTAGAAGTATGGATTCAAGATGGTGCAATCAAATTACCTTCCGTCAAAAAGGAACCAACTGAGGAACAAATGGAAAATGCACGCTACTGCCATTTTCATAGGTATGTCAGTCATCCAACAAGTGATTATAGAACTTTGAAGCGCATATTCAAAAAAAAAAGGCCGACTCAGGGGAACTGGGAACTGAAGGAGTGCACAGAAATCCTATCCCAATCAGAACGTTTGCACTCTCCGAGCAACCGGTCAAGGAAGCAGTTCAATCCCTAATTGAGCATATCTGTGAGTTGTTGTACTTGTCAAAGGCCCAAAGATATGACATGTTTACTGCACTAAATTACATTGTGTCAGGGAAACGACTAAGAATTCAAGAGACGCTCCCTAAACCTCCAACAACAGACAAAGAGATGTATGACTGGGGACTTCTCACTACATTCCATCTCAAATGAAATAAATTCAAGCGAGCGTTGGTAGACGTTGGAACTGCTGTTAACATCATCCCCTTGAAAACTCTCAGAGCTGCTGGCATCACTCGACAAGAAGCAACTCATGCACCTATCTCAGTCAGAGACCATGAAGGAATCTCCAGGGATGCTTACGGTTACATCATTCTCAAGATAAGGAATGATTCAATCTGGACAGAAACTAAATTATTCATAAATACGGAGGATCCAGGATATGACATGGTCCTTGGGAGAGCATGGACTCATGATGGAAAAGTTGTTGCGATATCTTCATCTTCATCTGCACATTTCTCCGTGGAAGAAAGCTCTGACTCGGAAGATGATCAACCGTTCGAGCACTTAGGAAAAGTCGAAGCCTTGATAGAACTCACACAAAAACCTGGGGAAAGCGTCCACGAATTCGTCAGAAGGTTTCCCACTCAGGCAGGTCTTATTCCCCCTGATGCATATGTATTACTAACTTTCAAATATGCTACCCTAGTCCGGGGACTCAGTTCTGCTCAAAACCTAGCTATCACAAACGTTATGAGTGGCTAGTTTCTCCTCAAAAATACTTCACTAAGTGGTTAGATGCAGAACCTCTCAAAATTCAGCACTCCACCAACATGGTCATCTCCAAAATAATGGCCGAGTTTGATAAACAGTATCCTAGATGCTTCCCTCTGCGCGAGTGTCCACATGTACCACAACCATGGAAATCCACTACTCGGGGAATCCTAAATCAGCAGAATATATTCAAGGCGCGTACAACCAAGCCTAACAAATTCCAGGAAGGAGATTTAGTTCTTAAGGAAGCTAAACGTGATATCCATTCTGCAAGGAGATCCAATTGGGAAGGAACTTTTATGGTTGCAAGATCCATAATTGGAGGGTACTGCAAGCTAATCAACATGGATGGCAGGACCATACCAGTAATTCATGAGAATTGGCTCAAAGCTTTTGATGTCTGAGGTATTCGGTAATTCAGACGTTCCCTGCCAGACACAAAAATATTTGGTTTGCTTTTAGGGTTTTCTTTCACATGTATTTTCAATTCCTCCAAAACGTTTGCCATACTTGCATCCAGTATTTGAATTCAGTAATTTATCAAAGTTCTTTATTTAAGAAAAAATCTCTATCAGATCCAAAATTCAAAATAAAATCTCCAGTCACTCATGAATTCAAAACCAATCAAAAATTCAAAACCAAAATAAAACCTCACATCTCTCAGAAGTTAAATGTTCGGAGATTATCGGAAGAAAACTAAATAAAGCCGTCAAAGTATGATTTCTGCTTCTCAACATTCTCCAAGACTTGCAAAGCCGCTCTCTCCAAATCCAGCTTTTTGGTCAGCTCAGCAATCTTGGTCATTTTCTCCATCATGATGTCACTTGTAAAAGTTATGTTCTTCACTACTGCATCCTTGATGGTGTTGATCTTCTGAGGAATCCCTCCAGGTTGTACTCCCAATCAAAGAATACATCTTGAATAACAATATTTTTGGCCCTGGTTCGTATATCATCTATAACACGCAATATATTTCCTAATTGCATTGTCAAGAAGTAGATACGTTCAGAATCTCTTGTAACGACAATATGGCCATACATCTTCCACAACTTCTCATACATGCTGGAATACCCAGTGGGAACGCTGAATCCACCAACAAATATATGATACGAGAGTGAAGCACCAAATGGAGGTTCACAAATAATCCCTGCATTGGGATATTCGTGTATTACTACACGATTCTCAACTACTGGAGTAGCCTCTATTGTCATTGCAACATCCTCTTCTGGGACAGTCTCTTCTGTTCTTGGCTCGGTTTCAACAAAAACTGGAGTCTCAGTTTCCTCCACGGCTTTATCAGCTTGACTCGATTTCGACAACAACTGGAGTCTCAGTTTCCTCCAGAGCTTCAGCAGCGATATTCTCATAACCTGGAGGTGCAGAGCTGGTGATGCCACTGCTTCGATTCACCATATTGCTCGAATTATCAACATTGATTCCGTCATTCTCAACTTCAATATTTGGTACCTTATGTGAAGATTACATGGGATTAGAATAATTCAAGCATGGAAATCAAAGATCACCATAAAATTCAGAATGTAAGTGATCCAGCATCATCTAAGTTCCTTATTATTTACCCAATCAATGCGCAAATAGTTTAGAAGTCATGAAACACGTTTTCAAACAAGCTCAACTGAAGAGATTTTACACTTCCCTGTATTCAACGGCGAAATGGGAGAAATTGGTAAGGAATTTAAGGTTTGGTCATATACCATTCTCTTCGTATGGATGTTATCTACAACATATCAAAATTTCATAGCAATCGGATGAACGAGCTAGGAGATGTAGCCAAATCATCAGACAACATGCAATATGAAAAAGTTCTGAAGGTCTCCTGGAAGTTCACTATTTCGCCTTTTTCAGGCCCTAAACATGCTCAAAATTCAAAAATATTCTTAGTTAAAGCTTGAAAATTTCCTGGGATTGAATATACATATGCAGACCGCGAAAATCTGACTTCAGACGAGGATTCTACAGTGTTTCTAGTAAAATCTGAAGTCTGAAATTTTCTGGTGACGTATTTCGGCAAAGTTGTCCATAAATTTACATGGATTCTCATTCATTCATTCACAAATCAACAATTTCATACTTCTATAAAGAAATTACAGGAGATATACTTACTAGAGGAATCTCTAAATCATTTGAAGGCTCGGAAATGCCGGAATCTCCATTGGCAACCCCGTCATCTTCATTCGTTTCGGGATTTCGGGAATTCTCCATATTTTTACGTCCCAAAGAGGAGCGTGCTTCATCAACATGCTGCTTATATATAATGATTTCCTCCTGGATCCATCAACAATAGTCATTATTATTTCATTCAAGGAAATGTTGAAATCACTTACATGAAAGGATACCCACATCAACCTATCCATCGATGTTGGCTTCCTGAATTGTTTGCATGGAGGAAAGACGAAGACCATCAATAATCGATGGAGAAAAATTCTGAAACAAATTAACAGCATTCCTTTGGTATCCTAATTACATGGACGAGAAAATCGCAACGATAAAGGAAGTGCTAACAACTCACCAAAGAAGCAGCTGGGGACTGCGTATTGTTCGCTATCATTCTGTAATTCATTCTGCTCCTGCTTTCTCCACCCTGGGGACTGTCTTGCCATTCAGAGAAGTCTACAGGAATTCGAGGCCTCATAGCACGACCAACCTACAATGAATTTATCGAAACAATTAAAGTTGCGATTATTATGTTATTATCAAAAACATGAGGAAAATATTTACCTGTGAAGATTCTGGAGATGTTTTCCTTTTATCACCATTAGAAAGAGGTTTCAACCGTGGGCGATCCAAGAGTATTTCAGCAGAAGGAAACACTCGTGTCGGAGATTTGACATCCATCACAAAATTATACAAGTGTTCAAGTTGTTGATTCCAGAATGCTGCATAACCTGGAGTTACATAAATGTCTCGGTCGGTAAAAGAAGACACATAATCATTCCCTTTCACATGTGTGTTATCTAAATGAGCCTTCAAATATTCAAGCGATGTTTTTATTCATCCGATGATCTGGAGTACACTGATCGAGACCCATTTGTCGAGCTGCTATGTCGATATTATATTCTTCCACCTGGAATTCTCCTTGCATCGCTGACACTATGTAACCAGGATTGCAACTCAGCATAAAAGATTTCTCTACATCACTCAACTCAGTGCCAGACTTCAAAGTGATGATCTCTTTAGTATCATTGAAAGTGATCAATTGCGAGAAAGGAGGAACTGTCGTCCAGGGGCGAAAGTTGAACTCATATTCAGTGTCTAAAATACTAACAAGGCATGTCTTTTTCCGTGGTCGCTTCATAGACCAGCGCATAATCCTAGCATTATTTTTCTCAAGGATGGCATGACGGGTATCCACTTTGGGTCCTTGCAAGACGCTATGGGGAGTTGGGGCATATTTCTCAAAGTGCTCCCACATGAAGGCTTGGAGGAACGCGGTATTAGCATATGTCTCAATCTTCATGAAACCATTGGATACGCTGGAATCCATGACTAAAGAATCCAAATTAGCAAACAGTGAACCCAGAAACAAACTACCAATGGGAAGTTTCTCACCTTTAGCCATTTTTATAGCAAAAGGGATCACAAACGGCTTCAATAAATGTCCACTGTCTTCAAGTATGTCTCGGGAAAGCCACAAACATAAGAGAGCATCAATGTTCAAAGTATCAGGTTCTTCAGGAATCACGTCTCTCGGCCACCAGTGGTTCATCCATCGAGCATAGCAAACTATGGGAGACTCATTGATCTCTTGCATTTTGGCTTCCAGAATACCAGATATTACATTTTCCTCCATTGAGAGCTCTTCGGGGAAATTACCAGTAACTGGGAGATGCAATAAAGAGATTACATATTCCAAGGTGACAGTGAATTCTCCCCATTTGCACATGAATGTGCGAGTAGGAATGCACCAACGAGCAAGCAGATCCACCATACCTAGTATATCGTGATTGATCACTAAATCCCCAGTTGCTTGAATAGCTCGTGTCACTTTTGCACGATCCAGCATAGTTCTTACATGACTATAGCCCAACATATGACGTGCCCATCCGGATAAATGCACCAAGGGTTTTCGAGAAATTTTGAGTTCCACGTGAGAACCCAAATAGTGCTTCCCACTCAAACAGAACCTAATTATCGCTTGAGGAGTTACCAGCTTGTTCTCAGTAGTGCTTCTGGGATTTATGAGCAACCGAAATGCGGAACCTGGAGGACGTCTTTCGGGTTTGTACTGAAACACGAAGAACTCGTCATTAGCATTTGAGATGTTCTTGGTTTTATCCTCCTTTCTCCTAGAATCCATGGAATCATCATTCCTGGAAGATACATCAGCAAAAGCATCCTTTCCAGAAGAATCCTCTCTAGAAGCATCCTCTCCAGAAGAGTCCTCTCTGGAATCGTCCTCTCTGGAAGACCTTTCCCTAGAAGCATCTTTAGAAGCGTTGTCCTGGTGATCAGTCATCTTTACAAAGTTGCTGTGACATCCACACATAAATTTCATCAGTGGAATTAAAGTGAAGGAATAATCATGATCTTCACATCAGCTTCTACAAAAATGGTAATCCTCAACTCTTACCTATTTACGATTTCACGAACTTAGTGATAACAACGTAAAACTCTGAAAACTTGCTTGCTTCTTCAAACCTGCAAGAACGAGCAAAGTTTAAAGTCAAACACCTGACTTTTTATGAAACCATGAATGATCCATATAACCTTCCATATGAACATTCGCTGATTTTTACGTTTACACACACTAGAATCACCAAACTCATGAGTTAATGAGTTTGGTGGACTCACCAAATACTGTTTGCTTTCAGCAATTTTCCATAAATCAAAGTTTGATTTTTATTTTAAAAACAAAACGTGAACAGGTCACGTAATTTAAAAAAATATCGTGAGTTAATAATCACGTAACTTATATAAAAAAAAAAAAAACTTTTGCTCATACGAGCATTCGTCTATAAAATGAGGGTCTTTACTATTTTTGTAAAAGTATACATGTTCCAAACAAAGTTTTGAAAGTTCACACATAAATTTTATCATGAACTACAGGTCTTTTCAAAATTCCTTTAACTCTAAAGATTGCTATTTACTGCTTCTACTACGAACGAACCTACGTTCCTAAAAGTACTTGTGAAAGTTCGTGATTTCAAAATAAATTTTGGTTTTCATGAACCCTCATAAACAAAATTTTCTCTACTGTAATTAGATCATGTATATTCAATAATATATGTGTCTCTTTCATATTAGGGATTTTTTGCTCGTTTCTTAAACTATTAAATGAACGTGCATACGTATTTCAAAACAAACAAATTTCATAAAACCTACGCATACATGCACACATGGACTTTTGTTTTCAACAAATCATGGAAAATTCATGAAAACACACAGCAAAAAAAGAATAATAAAAAAAATAAATCGTCGGACGTACCTGTCGGCGTCGGCCGGAACTTGATCGGCAGTCGGTGACGGTCGGCGACGCTGAATCCGGCGGAAAATCTCCCCCTCCTGCTGCTACTCACGTGAAGGTGGTGAAGAGATGAAGTGCTTGGTCGACCAAAAAATAAAAGAATTTTAGGGCTTCCTCCTTTTATATCAATTTTATTTCCAAAACCTAATAAAACATGGGCTTCCTTTTTTGGGCTTGGGTCCATAAATCCTAAATCGACCAAAATTGGACTTTTGACCGGACAAATCAGCGATGCTTCATCTTTCCGTACTCACGGAATCGCATCCGATCAACTATCAGAGTTCTCACCCGCACATTTGCTCGTACATGACACCATTGAGTAAATTGAGGATTCTGATAGTACCTTTGCACGACTGGGTTCAAACCGCTGATCTCGTCGATTGAAAAATCACCATTTAGTGCTTACTGCGGAACATGACTGTCCTTCACTAAGCAGGGGACTTAATGTAGATGGTGTATTTTCAACAAAGGTCAAAACCGTAAAATCATGATACATATTTCTGACACGGCTTTCAGGCATGTGACGATTCATACTTTACGAAGCCATGATGATTATGCATTTCGAAAGGCCTCCACTAGCTGAGCGTTTGATACCTCGCATTTCATCATGCCCTCTATGTAGAATAACATAATTGGGCGATTCACCGTAAGATTGAGAGCAATAACGCCTTCAGGACGTCGGTGACACTCGTTGTTCCCTGACTACATGAGAGAGACCCCCTCTACATAGAAGAACGATTGGGAGGTTCTCCGTAAGATTGAGAGTAGTAACGCCTTCAGGACGTCGGTAACACTCATTGTTCCCTGACTATGTAGAGAGACCGTGTATAGACCCAGGCGGTTCTTGATAAGATTGAGAGCAATAACGTCTTCAGTACTTCGGAAAACATCTGTTGTTTCCTGACTATGCACCTCAGAATGGGTATGACGCTTTAACTGGCTAATATCCCTTCTGCAATAGATTAATTCTACCGTGACATTCACCACTGGATTCTTAGAAAATAATCTATCTTATATTATTACTCATATTCCATGGTCAAACTCACGACTGGTTCTATGGAATGGTAATAGATAAATGTATAGCTCCGATTTCATGATCGAATCTAAGGATTGATATCATGAAATGGTAATAGATATTACTCCTATTTCATGGTCGAATCAACGACTGATCTCATGAAATGGTAATATCACCACCAATCTTATTACTCTGATTCTGTGGTCGAATCCACGATCCCATGGATTGGTAATACCTATTTTATTATTATTCTGAATTCATGGTCGAATCCACGACTGATACAATGAATTGATAATAATAAACTACTCACTTTTATTGCTCAATTTCATGAATCATTCTCCACTGAATTTCATAAATTAGTAATAAATACTCAGCAATCGGGCATCTAGGCTATTCCTGAGTGAGTCCCATAAAATGGTGTAAGTGTACTCAATCATGATGCACGAACGAGCACCCAAATGCGCGAACGAGCATCCAAAATATGGACAAATGAGGAATCCCGCACAAAACAGGAGAAAAAAAATAATAACATTAAAATAATGGAGAAGCGCCCATGGGCCGGGCCCACCGGTTGGCCGGCCATGCCTTAGCCGTGGCCGGTCCCATGCTTCCTCCATTATTCTCCTTATTTTTGTTGTTTTCATGAACCCATGAAGACTCCTCCATTCTGACAACTTTCCTTGTTTGAGCAAAACTCATGGTTTCTCCATATTCTCATGGTTTCATGAAAAATAATAATATAAAAATAAGGAAAGGATTCACGGGACCGGGAAACTTAACCGGCCGGCCATTCCCTAGCCGCGGCCGGTACCACACCTTGCAATCCCTAATCTTTCATAAATTATTATTTCCCTCATCTTGTGAAACTTCCCTGTTTCAGCAAAAATCATGGTTTCTCCATATTTTCTCAAATATTGCTCAAACCATGAAAAATCCAAAAGTCAACATGGTCCCAATGACCGACTAGGCTACTCACGAAAAGAATATTAAAATATTTCTATTTTCATATTTATAAAATATTGATCAATTGAGCATACATGCTCATTCCTGCAAAAATCAAGAATTTCAGTCAAGATGAAACTCTTCTGAAAATTCACAATGTTGCTCGAACGCACATCAGAAAATGCTGAAACTCTCAGTACGGAAACACGGACACCATGGTAACACGTGCATGCCATCTTGACCAACCAGGGTCATCCCTAGGGCTTGCACAATGCCTGTCCCACACGTTTTCCGAATTTTGACCTAATTTCGCAATTACTCATATTGGGTCCAAGCTCTTTCCAAACAACTTGGGATTTTCTCAATCGACCATCAGCTGGTCCCACACCCTCAAGGGACGGTTTCATGCCTTCTTGGCCGATCCCTCACTTTTTCATAATTAGGTTTTATCACCTAATGCTCAATCGAGCACTATTTTAATAAATGATGAAACCAACATTTAATCGGCATTCCTTCACCAACCGGTCAACTCGGGACCCTGGTGTATGCTCACTCGATAAATTGGGCATCACATGGACGTCCATAGTCCCGTGTGGTCGGTCCCTCCTTGGCTCATGACCTATTTTCATCAATCCGTCAATTAATGAGCAATCGATCAAAATTTAGGGTTTCGAACAAACGCTCAACAAATTATCATTCTGAGCATGTTCACATACTGAATAAATTTATGTTGATCCAGCAAACAACACGCGGATTAATTATATAATATTTGGTAATCTACCAATATTTTTAATTAATATTTTTACTGGGTCACGACATCCCTAAATAATTTGCTGAATTGAGTAATACTTGCTCAATCCGTCAAAAATTCAGTAAATTATCAATAATTTTCTAAAATGAGAAATACTTGCTCAGTTGCTCGAATATTGATCCAATTATCAATATTCAGTAATTTTTCAGTAATCCGTCGAATTGAGCAATTTCTCAATTGCTCGAATATTGATCCAACTGTCAATATTCAGTAATTCGTCGAATTGAGCAATACTTGTTCAATTGCCCTACTATCAATATTCAGTAATTCGCAATACTTGATCAATTGCTCGAATATTGGTCCAACCATCAATATCCAGTAATTCGTCGAGCAACACTTGCTCAGTTACTCGAATGTTCCACTGAGCAATTCGTCATTCATACTCAATTCAACAAAACCTAGACTGTCTAAATCATTCAATGTGACTAATTAAACACACGTCTGTCATGAAGACTCCACGATTCATGAGACTCAATCACGTCACAAATGGGGGATATCACTTAGGGTTTTGGTCTGGCGGCCTAAGGCACGTGGATACATCCAAAATGAGAGAATGTGAGTAAGTCGTGCAATGGTTGAAGGAGTTAGAAAAGTAGTGGGTGAATGATCAACCAAGTCTCTGCACGACCTGGAATTGGTTTCACCACGATCTTCCAATTTCCCACTCTTTCACTCAAGAGACTGTCACACTTACAGGGATCAGGGTGTTCATCATTTTTGTAATATAAATAAGTCTAAATCGAGTACAGCCGATAAGGAATCATCATCCGTCAAACAAATCGATTAAAAACTTATTCACAGAACTCAACTTCATCAGTTCATCAATTTGCAGAAACCTTCAACACATCCACAATCCTTGATCATCATTGATCCCACACAATTCTCAGCTTTCCTCTTACAAATCAACCCATCTCCCTTTTTGCGACCGAATTGACTCTGGAACGGCCGTTGACTTGGTTTAGGCCGGAGTCTTACAGATTGATCTCTCGAATATAAGAACTCCCTTTTGCAGTGCATCTGTGTGAGGTTCAGCAGTTTGCTCGGTCGAGGAGTCTCGACAACACGCTCGACTCTTCACTTTCCCAAAAAACCAGCGAACCGTTTTCCCCATCCACATGACTGTTGAACACACTACCGAAGGTACGTATGTGATTAACGAGGGGGTGGTGCTTATCGGTCTTAAATATGTTGTGGATGGAGGGGGAAGATATGCATTTAATACTATCACTTTGCCTGCCTCCGCCAGAAGAGAGCTTCTTCTTCGTGCTGCTTAGCCAATACCCGCTCATGGAATGCCCTATACCCTGCTTCATTATGTATGTCCTGCAGTTGGCAGAACAACATCCAGAATAGCTGCATTTGTGGAGGCAGGTAATGGTCAGCGAAATCCATCGAGTGCAATACCACTAGAGCAACCGGCTGAGTCAGCACCAGCACCAGTCCCTGCTTCTCAAACGACTGCATCTGAGCAACCATCTCCAATGGACTAAGCGATAATCAATGCAGGTGATAAAATTATTTGTATTTTCTAATAGATGAATGATTAGGTTGGAACATTATTTGTTTTTTGTTTAAGGAGTTGGTTAAGTGTAAGTTATATACTCTTAGCCTTTGTTTTTGGTTTTAGGTTATAATATTTTGGTAATGATGATCATCATGGTACTGAATTTGGCTCAAATTTAAGTTAGCAGTTTGGATTTTCCTGTTAACTAGAGAATGAATGTATGGATTGTTGAAAAAAATTGATTCTTAAATCATGGTGGGGTTTTGTATGCAGATGGGTTTTAGCAATGTTGGATGAGTTTGGATTTGGCTATACTGATTGTTGAATTCTGTCATGCAGGGATTAGTAGTAATAGTAATAGGCTTGCACATAGATTTGTTTTTTGGAATTGGGGGCCTAAAATAGTCTTTGAATTAATCTTAATACCCTAGTTTCTACCATCTTAAACAACATTTTATATACCCTATTGATTCACTAATCCAATCATTCATACCAATCTCTACTTAATAATCATTGGAATTTTAGAATCATTCACCAAGAACATTGCTTGTTTGTACATCTACTGTATTCAATCCATTACTACTGAAATCAAAAGAGATAGAAAAACTGACAAATTTCTTCAAACCTACATCCATCAAAAGTTTAATACTACTGAAAATTCAAACAACTGGAAGAACACAACTATGTTAATTACATATAAAGAAGGACAAAGCAAACAGAATACCGCTTCTAAACACCCGAAAGGCTACCAGTGTCATTACAACTTTCTTTTTACAACCAAAAATCACAGATGCAACATTACTAATCTACCTGACATAAAAGTTTTACCCATCATAAACACTGCAACTCTCCAAGATGATATCCAAACAATGCACCTGCTGCAAACCGAGCCCAAAAATCACCTAAAATCTTCTTCATCAACACCATCTATCAAACAAAAAACAAACAAAAAAAACAAATTACCACCAAATGTCTGAAATTGAAACCCCATTCACCAAACACTTCTTCTGCAACATAAAGTACCATCAATATCCCCACAAGTTTTCACGGAGATGCACAAGAGAAATAGTAATCGAAATATCACATTACTTTAGTTCTAAGGGATTTGACGTACCTATAAGGAAATCACCAAGAATCACTATCACTGTTGCTAATGTAGTTTAACTCATCCTCTTCATAGTAGGCACCAGTACCATCATCATCGTCTGAAGATGTGTAGGGACCCTGGAGATTGTCACCTTCGGTTTCTTCTTCCTCATCTTCTGCTTCACTGCAAACCACCATCTCACCGGAAAACACATGCTCTCTATCTAGGTCTAACCCAGGAATCTCCTCTTCATCAGAATCTACGTTCAGGGGTTCCGACATGGTTCGTGCAAACTTACGAGGGTTGTTCTTCTTTTCGGCGAGATAGCACTTGTACATCACATCTTCAAACTCTTGCCTCTTCCTCTTCTTTTTATATGCTTCTTTTGCTCTCTCATCTCTCTTCATTGAATCATCACTGCTCTCCTCATCTTCTCCTCCTTCACAGTTCTTTTCTTCATCTTCACTATCACTTTCTGTCGCACTACGAGTTTTTCCCCATGAACACTTCCACTCTCCTCGTCGTTGAAGCTTCTGCCTGTGTCGACGTGCATCTATGGCATCCAACTTTCTCATCCACAACTGAAAATCATCATAATTTTCAACCCTTAATCTTTCAAATTCTTCTCGCTCTTCTTGCTCTTTCTTCCTTATCTTCTCCTGATTCAGAAAAGGAATCAACCTTTTAATCTCAGAGCTTGATAAAGTCCCAATTTTCAACTTTGCACGTACCATTGCATCTGAATCGGGTGGTGGCTCGGTGTGATTTCCATTTGCTGAAATACTAGCATTCTCTGCCATTATCTGTTTTCTCAATCTCTATTTTTATGATTCTTCTTTTGGTATAATAATCTGTTTATCCCCCTGCCTTGTTTAAGTAATGGTAGTAGATTAGACGTAAATAGCCTTTTATGGAGCTTGGTCAAATGTCTGTCACTTTGCTATTAACGCCTTTTCAATGCCATGCAAACCCTCTTCAAAGCCGTCATTGTCTGCTAAACCCTATGTCCAAAGCCTAATTCTAATCTCTTAATTCATTATCTTTTACTCCAATTAAGAGGTGTATTGTTCGGTCACCTTAAACCGTTCGGTTTTATGCATTCATAGAAGGCACGTCTATCAGATGAGTTATTTATATCCATTCAGTTGTAAGTTAACTTGGAAGAACATCTTGGACTAGTTTTTGTTGTTGTCTTCTTGTTTGTTGCTGAGTCCATTAAAACACTTGCACAAGCACCAAAATATTTTAATGGATTCAGCAGCAAACAAGAAGACAACAAAAAACCAAGTCCAAGCATTAGTACTAGTGTTTGTGATGAAAGGGGTGAAAGAGTAGTAAAGGATGAGGAGATGGAAATATAGGTTTGGGGTAAAAGGGATGAATGAGTTACAGAGCATGAGGAGGAAGGGGAAGAGTTTCTTCTTTGTGAGTTGCGGAGCATCAGATGATTCATCATAGATTGCAACTATCCTTTGGTCCTTATGGAGTAGGAAAAACAACTTATTGTAACTAATCTTAAACAACTATAGATGGGCAGCTTGGTGGATTGATTCGTCTTGTTACCTACCTCCTTCGAGTAGAGACCATGCGTTTGAATTTGGGAAGAAGCTTTTTTATTCATTTTTTGAAAGTCAGTTAATGACTGTTTGGCTGGAGATGAAAAAGGCCCTCAACAGAGCTGGGCCTGTGTTGTCGCAGTTACAGCCCATTTCATGTACCCAGTAATAAATAGAACTGGCGTGTCTATAAAACACACACTATGGACATGCATACTAGCGTGTCTAATAAAACCAACTTTTTAACCACGCATATAAACCAGCGTGTCTATAAAACGCATACTATGGACACGCATAATATCGTGTCCAATAAACCGAACTTTTTAGCCACGCAAGAAAACCAGCGTGTCCATAAAACGCCCACTATGGACACGCATACTAGCGTGTCTAATAAAACCAACTTTATAGCCACGTATATTTAACGGCGTTTATACAAATCATACACTATGGACACGCATACTAGCGTGTCTAATAAAACCAACTTTTTAACCACGCCTCAAGTGGCGTGACTATTTTTTTGGACACACCACAACAGGTTAACGTGTCCATAGACTGGTCTATAAACACGCCCAACAGTAAATTAAAAGTTTGTTGATGGTGGTTTTCAGTTCATGGCTATAATCGTAAAGCCCTATATTTAGTGTTGTCATCCTGCAAAGGAATAAAGTCCATTTAAAAGTAATGAGTGTCCATGCCTCTTGCAATCAATCAGATAGCTCTATACGCACGTTTGGCTCCTCTGCGAATCAAGCCTTAAAAACATCAGAGATTTCCATAAATAACGTCACGTTTACTGAAGATGATATGATGGCAGAGGAAGGTCACAATAGAGCCCTGCATGTTACTGCACGTATCAACGGTTCAGAATTCAAAAGGGCTCTTATTGACACGGGAGCATCGTCGAATGTCATTACTCTTAAAACTCTCAGGACATCCAGGGTTCGAACAGATAAAATTATACGACAGCCTACCATGATGAAGGACTTCGAAGGAAACCATACCAGCACATACGGGTATGTTAATTTGGATATATCAGTAGGACCAGTCCAGTCGAAAGTAAAATTCGAAGTGATAGAGAAGGAGCCAGACTACCATATGATACTAGGGAGACCATGGATTCATGATAACAAGATCATCCCCTCAACGTATCACCAATTCCTGAAAACCATGCTGAATGAAGAAGTTGTTCGCATCTCTGCGTCATTATCTCCTTATGCGCCGATTTGTGGCGTGGAACTGTTCGAGCCAAAGGAGAATCCACAAGGTTCATCAAGCAAGGTTTACTTCACCCCGCTCCCCACGTGGACATCGATCGAGTAGGAAGACCGTCTCACATCAGCAGAGAGACCAAGTCTTGTGGTGCGTCTTCGCTAACAGGCCGCACTAACTCTTCTCCATCAAATGAAGGATCAGCTCATCTCCATACTAAGAGGGAACGGGCCTTTGTGGCGAGTCGTGACCAGAAAGGGAAAAATCGTATACCGTCCCCGTTGTTAGCAATTAGCAGGGGAGGCTACCACTCAGTCTCTCCGCCCAATATAATGTAACAACAACAGCAGACTGCAAGAAGAAGTACCAGATTCCCCACGACAGTTACAGGACGACACTGACTCCACAACCGATGAAATCGAAGTCATCAACATCTGGGATGAAGAATCTCCAAGACCTATCTCCATCAGTTCGACTCTATATGCGGATGAACGCAATATTCAATCGGGCTCGCAAATTATTATTTGTTTGATTGCAGATTGAATTGAGAGATTGAGATATAATTCTTTGATATACTTTTCTTAAGATTGAGTCTGACTGTCTAGTTGATTCTCTTGAAAGTATATTAGAGTTAGTCCACACAGATTGCTAAGCGAAATATTGGGTGAGGTTGTTAGACCCCCAGTTTTTCAGGTGGTAGGCTGTGTTGAGATGAAGATTAGTTCCCAGTTCCTTGAACAACTCTTTCCAAAACTGACTAGTGAAAACCTTATCCCTTTCTGAAACTATTGTTGCAGGTAAACCATGTAGTTTGAACACATGATTAAGGAACTCATGAGCCACAGAAGAATAAGTATGGGTGGCTCGGGCTGGAAAAATAAGCATACTTAGTGAACCTGTCAACCACCACAAAGATCACATCCTTCTTAATGGATTTGGGAAGGTGCTCAATGAAATCCATGCTTATGTGTTTCCATGCTTCTGTGGGAACGGGAAATGGTTGTAATAGACCAGCAAGATGAGCAAGTTCAGTTTTATTTCTTTGAAAGATGTCACACTGGCTTACCAGAAGCATCATCTCTTTCTTGAGTTCTTGCCAGAAGAAGTAAGTTTTGGCTCTCATGTGGCTTCCTTGTACCCCTGAATGTCCCTCAACTGCAGATGCATGTATACAGTGCAATATGGTCTCTCTAAGATTTGTTCCAGTGCCTACATAAATTCTTTTTTTGTATCTGTGGATACCTTCCATGTAAGTGTAGTGTGGAACTGCAGTAATATTCACTAGTAATTTTGGAGTAAGTTGAGTAGCTAAAGGGTCATTTGCATAGCTGAGAATGATGTCAGTGCCCAATTTGGTGTAGAAAAACATAGATTATTGCATCTTCCAGAAGTGTCAGAGGGTAATCTAGAAAAAGCATCAACAACTGTATTTTTCTTCCCTTTCTTGTAATGAATTGTGTAATCAAAACCAAAGATTTTCATCAACCATCTTTGTTGAAGTACAGTAGATATCTTCTGATCCATGAAGTACTTGATACTTTGTTGATTTGTGTTAATGATAAATTTATGGCCGAACAAATAATGCCTCCATTTTGTAACTGCTCTCACAAAAGCCAATAACTCCTTCTCAAAAGTAGATAACCCCATATCTTGAGGGCCCAAAGGTTTTCTGAAATAATGCAATGACTCTACCTTCTTGCATTAGGACAACACCAATACCATTAGAACAAGCATCATACTCTACTACAAACATGTTTGTAAAGTCGGGTAAGGCCAAGACAGGAGTGGAGCACATTGCAGTCTTGAGTTGGTTAAAATATGTTAGGGATGCACTAGACCATTGAAAGGCATTCTTTTTTAAGAGACCAGTGAGTGGTTTGCTGATGGAGCCATAACCTCTGAAAAATTTTCTGTAATGACCAGTGAGGCCCAGGAAGCCTCTAAGTTGTTTGATGTTTTTTGGTACTGGAAATTCTTCATGGAAGCAATTTTTTCAGGATCAGCTGCTACTCCTTCGGCTGTGATGATGTGTCCAAGGTACTCTAGAGATGTCTGAGAAAAACAACATTTAGAGTATTTGGCATATAGTTGATGTTGTCTAAGAAGAGATAACACCACAGACATGTGATATACATGATCTTCAGGAGTTGCACTATACACCAAAATGTCATTAAAAAACACAAGCACAAATGTTCTCAGGTAATCACCAAAAATAGAATTCATTAGTGCCTGGAATGCTGAAGGTGCGTTGGTTAAGCCAAATGGCATTACCTTAAACTCATAATGGCCATGATGGGTCTTAAATGCAGTTTTAGGTATGTCGGGTGTAGATAATATGATTTAGTTATATCCTGAATGTAGACCAATCTTAGTAAAGAATTTAGGTCCATGTAATTCATCAAGTAGTTCATCAATTATAGGAATAGGAAATTTGTCTTAATAGTCAGTTCATTTAATTTCCTATATTCAACATAAAATCTCCATGTGTCGTCCTTTTTTTTTACAAGGAGAATAGGGGAAGCAAATGGGTTATGTTGGATGATTCTTGTATGAATCATCTCCTTACTTAAAGACTCAACAATATATTTTTGGATAAATGGGCACTTGTAAGGCCTTAAATTAATAAGTTTAGCACCTGGTTTAAGTAGAATTTTATAGTCTAATACTCTGTGTGGTGGTAGGCTAGAAGGTTCAAAAAAGATGTCATGAACGTCATGTAACAAGTCTTGAAGTGGGTGGAGGAATTGTTGTATATGCTGGCTCAACAGAGATAGAAAAGTTGGCATATTAACCCATGTATGTTTTTACTAAAAAAGTTTTTGATTGCCCTACCACTCATCTTCTTAAGAGTTGGATTAGATGATATACATGTCAGTATGATGTGAGTACCTTGATGAAGGAAGGGAATGCATATAGTAGCTAGGTTGAACACTGCATCACCTAGGGCACGAATCCAATCAATACCAAGGACCATGTCACATCCCCCAAGAGGAAGTAGATATAGGTCCCCCTGTAAACTTGTATCCTTGTATTTGTCATTGCAGCTGTTTACACATCCATGTACTGGTAGTCTTATCTTCATTGGCTACTGTAACTAGCAAATGAGATGTAGGATGAACAAAACAATGTAATTTTCTAGCTATTTCAGAATCAAGGAAGTTGTGGGTGCTTCCTGTATCTACTAAGATTGTAATTTGTTGTTTATTGATGAACCCAGGAATTCATATAGTATCTTCACTTATGTGGCCAGTGAGAGCGTGTAATGATATTTCCATAGTGGGCTCTACCACGGGTTTTAACTAATGCTGCTTCCACTGTAGATGTAAGTTGTTCCTCCTCGCCAACTATCATGAATAATTGTTTACATTTATGTCCAGCAACATACTTCTCATCACAATTGTAACATAGATATTTGTCTCGTCTTTGAGTTAATTGTTCTTAAGTTAGACGACGAATATGAGGGATATAAGATGATTTAAAAGGTAAATTAGTTGTTGATGGAGAAACAACTGGGGGTAAGGTAGGTTTTGTGACGTGGTTGGTCTAAGAGAGTAAGAAGAAGTGGTGGGTTGTTTAGAAACAAGGTGTTTTAAGGTTGGAGTAAGTTCATTTTATTTCAATCGTGCTAGGAAAAAAGCTTGAGAAAGAGATGTTGGGTTATGCATCCTAACAAAGTTATTGATTTCTTTCTTTAACCTACTTATAAAACTCATAACAAAATACTCCTCATCTAAAGTAGAATTTTGACTTAGCATGAGAGCTTTAAGTTGTTCAAAAGTTTGAAAATACTCTTCTACAGTGGTTTCTTAAGTTAATTTGTTAAGACAACCCACAAAATTATCATTAGCTAGATCTTCAAAACGACGGCAGAGATGATTAGAAAATTCAAGCTAATTAATAGAAGTTTTACTAGCGTTGTAATCAAAGAACCATAAATCTGCTTTCCCATCCATATGTACATTGCAGCAAACCCTGTTTTTTGTATGTCATCCATGGGATACATCTGAAAGAGTCAATCACACTTTTTAAGCCAGCATCTTGGATTTTCGCCCTCAAATCTGAGAAATTCAAGCTTTACAAGTTTGTGGATGTTTTGTATAGATCCAAACAGAGGGTTTGAGGTCTGTGAATGATGACTTTGATTGGAAAATGGGATTTGAGTTTTTTGATGTAGATCTGAAGGTCGATGATGGGTTTGAAGTAGTTTTAATAAATCTTCAGTGAGTTGTACCAATCTGTTCATTGATATCTGTTGAGCTTTTTCATCAGCCTCACGTTTCTCTTCTGCACGTTGTTAGCTATCCAGAACACGGATCTGACTCTATATAAGAGTTTTCATCAGCTGTTGCAGTTCTTTGGTTACATGGTCTACATCCTTACTCGTAGGACAGCTATGGTTTCAAAAAACTCCTAAGATCCACTGGGTGATACCAATTCTAATGAATTGAGTACTTTCAGAGAGGGAGATAGAGACAAGAGATAACAATAACTTAACCAAACTTGTTCTCCGCAGAGTAAATAGCTACCACTCATTCAGTTCATTCATAATAACAGCAAGGGTTCTTACAATCTTGATTAAATAGCAGAAACCAAAAACCCTAATGATTCATTAATTCATCTCCTCCGTCCACGTGCCTCGTCCTAACCATCAAAAGTTAACAACTATTACAATAATTAATTAAACTTAACCAAAACTTATTGATTGATTAAATCTAAAATCCTTAAAACAAATTTAGAAAAAAATTCGAGTATATACCTTGTTCTTTTCCTTCAAAACCTATTAATAAGAATTTTTTATTTTGTTTAGCGATCTTGTTAGATTTAATTCTGGAAACAAATCTGGGACTATTAACTTACGGTAGGTACTTACCAACCCTATTAGATATGGATTTCTATTTTATAGTACCGATGTCGATGGTTTCGTTTAAGATCTTATGCCAAATTTAGTTACAAAAATATTTTTGGAAGTTTTCTTTGTAGATATGGAAAAAAAACACTCATCACTTATCATTCCTGTTATATTTACTTTGAGTAAGAAGACTGTGACTCCTAGCTAAGAAAACGCAGATACTAACCATTCTTGATTCTGTATATACATAATAAATGAAAGTATTTTTATTCGTGCCGCTTCTCTCACATCTTATCTCAAAACACTAATTCGCTTACTAGAGTTGTACCGCTCTTTTCTTTCTTTCGTTTATGTTTGATTGGTTCTCGTTTTAATGTATTTGTTAACGATTTTTCTTTTTCTTTATTTTGTAGGTAAAGAGAGAATAATTCGAAGAATGGGTATTTCATCTTATATGATTTGTGGTAATCTCTTCTCTCTTTGATTTATGTTAGTATTATTTTTCATTTTCGTGGTAATCTCCATTGCTAACAGGCTATTATCTTTTTAAGATTTCATCATCTCTCAACTCTATTTGTTTCTTTAATTTTCACTATTTTTCTCTGATTTCAAATTTTTCTTGACTAATTTCATTAGGTATTCTTCTTATTTGTTTCTCGTTGTTTTTATGAACAAAGCAGGTAAACACACAGTCTCTCATGTTCTTATTTATCTTTTTGATTTTTTCTATACTGAATACCATTTTCGAATTATTCATCATGTATTTGTCTTTTCGGTTTTAGGACATCAATTGATGTATCTTAAGTGTTTTTCCATTTTGTGCCACCTATTAATATTTGTTTTATTTGTGGCTTCGGTATTTTAGATCGAGTTCCAGTTTTGTTGTCGTAGATTGTGATTTTTGGACCGACGGTACTCAGGCCCACGAGTACGGTCAGCTACCATGTCATGCAGAGGAGCGTGTGAACTCAAATGCAATTTTGTCAATATGAAACCTAAAATTACCACCAAGAAAGAGTTCAAGACGAAGTTCAACTCCTGAAGAAAGAGAAGTTATCTCAAAGATGAAGAAGCCTAGTTAGGCTTAAAGATCTTTTATCACTTCGAGGTGAACGACCTTCATCACTCTGAGGATAAGGGCCTCCATCGCTCGAAGGCAAAGATCCGGACGTTCTAAATAGAAATGACTCCACCACTCAAAGGTAAAAGATCTTATTCTCTTATAGGTCAACGTTCGACCACACATCTCAGCCGAGGTCAAACGACTCAGTATGTCTCAGACTTACTCGAGGTCAAACGTCTCGCGCCTCAGACGAAGCCAAACGGCTCAGCTCCTTACATAGCTACCCTTTCGGCCCGACCTTACCCTAAGTCTCTTTACAGAGCTGGCTCGGCTCGCCTTAGTCGGGGTCAAACGGCTCGGTTCAACTTTCATTATTAGGTCACGATAGACCTCTATACTAATATACCTTATAAATGAATCTTAGGCACTCGGTTTCTGCCTACAAAATTTGAGAGAGCATGAATGAATAAGATAAGATAGAAGTTTGATTAATTTTCGATAGTTTTCCTTACAACCACAAACTGAATGTATGGACTACATTCACCTGACCCTTCCATGTGGAACACACGAGTAACCAACTAACATCATTAAAATCTAATGACTAGACTAACATCACCTACATACTTACTCAGGAACCCCTCACTAACGGGTTTCCCATAACAGGGTCATGACAACTACTCTCTACTCTGTTAGATCCTTGTCCTGAAGGATCAGCTTTGGAAATTGCTTCTTCATCAAAAATTTATCTTCCCAAGTAGCTTTAGATTCTGACATGCTTTCCTATTTCACCAAGACCTGAGTTACTTCCTGCTGGTTCTTCTTAGTGCTTCTTATTGCTAGTATCTTCACCGGGTTAGTCTGCAATTTCCCTCCAAGTGGTAAACTAGTCTGAACTACTACTCCAACTTCTACCTTCGGCTTAAGTTAGGAAACATGAAATGTTGAATGAGTTCTCGATCCCGCTGGCAACTTTAGTTGGAAGCTGTAATTCATATATTAGCCACCACCTGGTATGGACCAAAGAATATTGTAGTTAGTTTCAAATTTCTCTTCAATTGCACAGTAGACTGTCTGTAGTGTTTAAATCTCAAGTACACTCAATATCCCACAACAAATGATCTTTATGATCTCTTCTTATCAGCTTGTTGGTTAATTCTATGTTGAACATACTCTAGTGCTTCTATTAGTAGTAGTCCCATGTCTTGTGTTTGTTGTAAATACTCATCCACTAAAGCATGTATTCTAGCTTGAGAAGAAATAATTCCAAACTGTGGAGGACCATACCCATATAGTGCTTGAAATAAAGTGAGTTTCAAACTGGTATGATATGAGGTGTTGAACCACCACTCTGCTAGAGATAACCATGAGACTCATTTTGAAGGCTTAAAACAGGTCATACACCTCAAGTAAGATTCTAGACAAGCATTCACTTTTTCTATTTTCCCATCTGTTTGAGGATGATAGGCAGTTCTCAGATGCAGTGAAGTACCTACTTTAGAAAACAATACTTGTTAGAGCATAGCTCGGTTGAACCCACCAAGTGTTGGTATGTCAAGTTTGGTTGTCATATTTTAGTATCAAAACTCATATAAAGTCGCTTAATTAATTACTAGAGTAAACTTCGTTTAGGTAAGACTTGAAAGTCTAGGAATGTTGAGACTTACAAGTATTACTCTAAAGACCTGATGAATGTGAAGAAGTAATGACTACAATGAAGATATCATCCTTCAACTTGAGGTTAATAATACTGACTTGACTTGTTTCTATTCCTAACGTATCTTTCAAGTCGCTTTATATTGAAAATATAACATGAAAAGCTATATTTATAACACTCTAGTGATTAAACTTGGTCATATCATTATGATCAAAGTGTCAAGGAACTATATTGAATTACGAAGTATAACACTTATCTTGTAAACTTCGTAAATACGACATCAACATAATCTATGTATACAGTTATTTGATTATGTGTGGGATATAGTTGTGATTTCATCCTAGGAAACTATATATTATTATATTGGTTTAAAGAAGTAGATGTATGAACTTATTTCAAAACCGAAAGGGAAATCATAAGTGTGATAGTCCGGTTTTTCATTGAAGATTATTTGGATGACCAATGCAAGATGACAAGGTAGAACCAATATTAACTTACATTGAGAATCAAGGTATAACCGGTCATAGCCTATTTTGAGTGACATAGTATAAACGATCCTCATTAGTTTTGGGAAGCATGGTATAACTGGTCATAACTTAGCTATATCTAAAAACATTGTACAACCAATCCTAACTTGTATTGGGAAACATGGTATAACCGATCATAACCTATATTTGGTGTATTGGTATAACCAGTCCTAACTTAGTTTGGGAGTCATGGTAGAACCGGTCCCAAGAGAAAAACCAAGTTTCCAATAGTCACATATTTCTTTATGTTGTGTATGGACTTAGAATTAGTGTTCGCTAAGATAAGCAACTTCTATATGTCGACATTATTTGAATACGTGCATAACTCTTATCATTAATTGTTCAAAGATATTCCTTGATGCTCAAGGTGATCCCCAACCGAAATATTGAAAAGTATTTAATTATTTTAATTATGATTTTCGATTTTATATGTTTTAATTACCTGCAATTAAAGCATATACTCTAGAAATTGATTATTAGTTAATGCACTAAACTAATAATATAAACTTTCTAAGAGATATTTCGAAAATATTTTTTGACATTAATTGGAAATAGGAAAACCGAAATTAGGTACTTTATTGGATATCTTGAGAGTATTTTCGGTTTTGGAATTTCCTTGTTGTCCAAACAACCTTGGTCTATAAATACTTGAGTTTGTATTTCTTGCAAACTATCCTAAGAGCCAGGAAAACTTCATTCGTGTTGTTTCTGGTGGAGCTGTCTATCCGGAAAGGAAAGTAACTTAATTAGGCGAAATCTCTTACGACCGCTTGTTTAAAGACTTATGTGGGATCAAGAAGCTATACGGGTACCGTTGGTGAGAAACTAGATAATTGGATTGTTATTTTAGTTTTCAATTATTGATTTGATTGATTAACGGTTGTTGAAACTTTGATTTCAATTATTCTTGAGAGCCACCTCTTCTGACATAAGGGTGACTCAAATTAGATCAAAGTATCGACGGGATATTTAGAACTGTTGTTAGATCTAAAGAAATTTTGTGATAATCCATTGTTAACAGACTCAATTCTGTGCGTGATTGATCACAATATGATTCAACTTTTTGTGTGTAGGTACTTTAAAGATAATCGAAGATTTGAAGACGAAGAAGATTTATCTAATTAGTTTTCGTATCTTGTGAATTTTGTGCACACATCTTGATTGCCGGGATCCAACTAGGTCTTGTTTATCTTTGATAGACTTGTGATTATCTAGTTGTTAAGATCGGCATCACTTTATAGTTTCTCTTTGAGCTCTATATTGTTTGATTGAGAATCCGGAATTGATTATTTCGGTAATTAAGATTCAGATTGATCTAACTAGACAAAAGAGTTTATTAGATTAAACATAAGAGCATTTGTTGACAACTCAACATATCTTTTACCAAAGATTTAATAGAGTGGTTACTAAACAGATTTATTCCTTTATTGTTTGGAATACGATCAAAATGAGTAAAGCAACTTGAGATAGTGATTTCTGTCTTGAGATTCATGTGCGTCACCAAAAGATCGAAGATGAATGAATACTGATGGAACTAAGTAACTAGGGGTAGTTTAATTGGTCTCAACTATACGAAGTTGGATTTTTTTTCTTTGTATAGCGACTTTATTCTGAGAGTATCCAAAACTGGACTAGGTCCCAGGGTTTTTCTGCATTTGCGGCTTCCTCGTTTACAAAATATTTAAGTGTCATTTACTTTACTTCCGCCTTATAATAAAGTAAATTACACTCATGCATTAATCCTAATCACTTGATATTGATCCTATAGTAAACTGGTTTCGGACTGTAACTATTATCAAGTGAATATCTTGAAGTTATATTTTCTCGATTTTGTCCAAAGACGATCACTTAAGATATCGGACTTAGAGGTTGAATTAAAAATATCATGGTGTATTTGGGTACCCTCTTCTTTACAATTTGGTATCAGAGCGGGAAAACACGAAAAGATCTAACAATTTGTGTTAGGTGCGATCCAACCTATAAGAATTGAATCTAATGTCTGATTCCTATCAAAATTAGATGTTCTTCAACACAATTTATTTGGCGTTGAAAAAACAAGTTTTGTGCTAGTTAAGATGTTAGAGGAATAAGTTGAACAAAACCACTCATTGGCTGAAAATATTACCAATATCCTGGTTGATAAATAACTTGTCAAAGATCTGACATTTTGTTATATAAAACCAAATAAAAAGGGATGCTACACAGAACACCTTCAAAAAACATGTAAATTTTTTAATCAGAAAATTTGTTATGCAAAGAAACTGACCAAACATGCTAAACAATTGTTTGGTATAGTCAAAAACGTTACTAAATCTCAGAAAAAACAACCTAATATTGTCTCTGAGAAATGCCTTGTAAATTATGTCCATAATAAGGAACCTGTTGAAACATTTCTGGGAGAGTTTGAACACAAAACCACCTTGCCATTTCAGTGTCTCCTGGATAGTAGTTGCAGTACACATATGACAAGAGATCCTCTCCTGGTTTATAAAGACATAAGATTATAAAGGAGGATCTGTAACATTCGGAGATGGAAGTAACTTACTTATCAGTAAGAAGGGAACTATCAAACTACCAGATATTCCTGAAATCCATGATGTTGTATATGTCAAAGGTATGAAAGCCAACTTCTTTCAGTAAGTCAAATTTGTGACAATGGTCACAAGTTTATATTCAATATAGAATGTGATATTGAAGATAAGTCTGGAAAAATAATCTTTCGAGGATGACAAAGTATGAATAATTGTTATCTTCTTGATATACAGTCTAATTTGTATTGTAACCTGACCAAAGTAGAATCAACTCATTTATGGTAATGGACCGGAAAATTTATGCCTAGAGCGCCAGGGCGCCCAGGCCAACTTCCTCGATGCGCCATTATTACACTGCTTACTGGGCCATAACACAAGGCAAATGCACGTTCATTTTCCCTTGCAAACATGCTCAAGGAGCATGATGCAACTAATGTAGGTTTCACACCATTCTAACTTACCCTTGTTACGCGAAGGGTTTATTAAGAAACAAAAACTTTTCCTAAACCTGCAAAAACGGCCTTTTGAGGCCCTAAATGATGAAATTTGGCTAAAATTCCAAGACCGTGATGCATAGGATCACGTCTTGATCATTGGTCCGTTTCCATTCAATTTAGACCCGTCTTGAGATAAATTATGACACTCAGATTTTTTAGCCTCCAGATAGGCTATAACTTGCTCATCTGCATCAACTTGTCTTATCAAGTTTGGCGACAATCATCTCATGTATCGATCTACAGAGCCAGATGATATGAGAGGCCAGTATGCCGCAATCATCTCGTAATTAGATGATATGAGCGACCAAGTGTTGGACCGGAAATGCTGCAACTCATTGCGGCTGCCTACGTACCCTTCCCTACTTTAAAGAGATTAATCACAGACCGTAGTTTATCCTCGAAGGGACAGAAACTTAAGCCAACTCGTTTGCAAGGACGTGGCCAAGCAATAATGGTATGGCCTAGTCCGTATAGGTCGTTCCATCGAAATGCAAAATGATTATGCATTATCGGGTCCGCGGCGTGGCATAATGATGCCTTCGCATCATATGCCCCATTTGCGAGGCTATGGAGCTATAAATGAGGATTACGCATCATTTATACTCTTTCGGCCAAGCTTTGAACCTTACTTGGTGCGTGGTCCGCATGTGCACCTTCAACCAACTACCCCTCCTTATATATGTTAACTTGCAATTTCTACAACTTTGGATAGGGGAGCAAAATGACTTCACTAAGTCCCAAGGCCGTGATGGCTGCATATAACTTCCCTGGCCAAATGCAATGTACAGACGTGATGGTTGTACATTCATTTATGGCTCACAGGCCAGTTCCAATGTCCGGCCATGATGGATGAACATTTTCTGAGCCAGGTCCAGTGAAGAGCCGTGATGGATGTATTTCCAGCTTTGGCCCATAGGCCACTCCAATGTCCAGTCGTGATTTTTGTACACTTCCAAGGCCAGCCTTCTCTAGCTGTTGCGATTTTTTCCATAGGCCAATGACCTGCCGAACGCGCCGTTGTGGCGCTACTTTGTTCTAGGCCAGCCACCCAACTGGCCTAAAGCATCTTTGGTGCGAGATTGTCTCTAGGCCAATGTTCCTCTTAACACGCAAAGAAGCTTGAGATGAAGATTAATCTCATGCCATGGCACATCTTTGCGCATGTGCCATGCTAAAAATTGGGGGTGTTACATATGGCATGAATGATTTTATCATATCAACTACCGAATGCTTGGTAAGCTCATTAATCGTGAACTTGTCGGAGGTGTTCCCAAAATAAATATTAGAGTAGAATGTGTATGTGGTGCTTGTCAAAAGGTTAAGCAAACAAAAGTTCCACACAAACCTTCTCTATATATAGATACTCGTGCTCCTATCAATCTTATTCATATGGATCTTTTCGGTCCTATCCAACAAGCTACTGTTGGTGGTAAGAAATATGCTTTAGTAATGGTAGATGACTATATTCGTTTAACTTGGGTTGCTTTTCTGAAACACAAAAATGACACTCTTGAGGAGTTTAAGATTATTGTGAATATGATTAAAAATGAACAGGGTCGCAAACTTAAGAAACTAAGAAGCGACCATGGTACATAATTCAAAGATACAAAAGTCCATGAATACTGCAATAAATTTGGAATCTCTCATCAATTCGCTGCTCCTATCACACCTCAGTAAAATGGTGTTGCTGAAAGAAAGAATAGAAATATTCAAGAAATGGTTAGAGTAATGCTTCACAATAAAAATCTACTACTAAAATTCCAGGGGGAGTTGTCTTCACAGCCTTTTATCTCATAAATAGAGTTTACTTAAGATCGAGTGGTATGGAAGAAAACCAAATCTAAGTTATTTGGGGGTTTTCGTAAGCAACTGCTATATACTTAAGGACAGAGAACATATAGAAAAATTTTATTCTAAAAGTGATGAAGGAATTTTTCATGGTTATGCGTCTGATAGTCGTGCTTTCAGAACATATAATCTTCGAAACAAAGTCATGATGGAATCAGTTAATGTGGTCATTGATGACATTAGTGATTTTTGTCAAGATAATCATATTGCAGCTGAACTACCCCCTTCAGAAACTGTTAACAAAGAAAAGCTAAATGAGGAGGAACCTACAATTGTTCCTACTACTTATGATATAGATGATAAAGATGACATTGACAGTGTTGTTGGGACACCTAACGATGTTGAAAGTGAAACTCACAAACCTGCAAAGAGGGTACATTTTAGACATTCTGCAGATGATATCATCAGAGATGCCAATGCCATATTTATGACTCGAAGGGAACTCCAGAATGTTTGTCACTATACATGATTTCTTTCATCTTTAGAGCCCAAAAATGTAGAGGAATCTCTTAATGATCCGGCTTGGGTAAACTAAATGCATGAGGAACTCAATCAGTTTGAAAGGCAAAGTGTTTGGGAACGTGTTCCGAAACCAGAAGGCATCAACATAGTCGGGACAAAATGGATCTTCAAGAACAAATCAGATGATATGAAACTATTGTTCGAAATAAATCCAAACTTGTTGCTCAAGGATATTCCCAAATAGAATGTATTGATTTCGATGAAACCTTTGTTCTTGTAGCTCGTTTAGAATCAATTATACCTTTACTTGTTTATGCTTGCAATCTTAACATTAAACTTTTTCAAATGGATATTAAATCTGCATTCTTTAATGAAGGTTTAAAAGAGGAAGTTTTTGTTGCTCTTCTTAAAGAATTTGAAGATCCCTCATTTACTGACCATGTTCTTAAACTCAAAAAAGCATTGTACGGTCTCAAACAAGCTCCGAGAGCTTGGTATGATAAATTAACATCTTTTTTACTTCAAAAAGGATTCTCTATAGGTGGTGTTGATAAGACACTTTTCACCAAATGGAATGGAAAGAATGTACTTGTTGCACAAATCTATGTGGATGATATCATCTATGGATCCACCTCTCAAAAAATCATTGAAGAATTCCTAAATCTTATGAGTGGTGAATTCGAGATGAGTAATGTGGAGATCTATCATATTTCTTGGGTTTACAAATTCAGCAATAAAGAAGACAATATTTTTCTATCCCAAGAAAAATATGCCAGAAACTTGATCGAAAAATTTTATCCAAAGGAAGAAACTCCAATGCCAACCACTGGAAAACTTCAGTCTGATCCTAGTGAAAAATCTGTTGACCAGAAGCTTTATCAATCTATGATAGGAAGTTTGTTGTATCTAACTGCGACAAGACCAAATATTTCTTTCAGTGTAGGATGTTGTGCTAGATTCCAAGCAAATCAAAAAGAATCACATCTAAAAGATGTAAAAAGAATCCTTAGATATGTCAAGAGAACCATGGACCATGGCTTATCATATTCAATGGATACAAACAACAATCTTATTGCCTACTCAGACGCTGATTGGGCAGGATGTGCGGAAGATCGAAAAAGTACATCCGGTGGTTGCTTCTATGTTGGTCAAAATCTTGTAGCTTGGCATAGTAAGAAACAGAACTCCCAGTCCTTTTCAACATGTGAAACATAATACATTGATGCTGGTACTTGTTGTACACAACTTTTGTGGATGACACAAATGCTCATCGAATATGGCATAAATATCCCAACTATGAGTATTCTTTGCGGTAACTCAAGTGCAATTCCTAACTGAAAATCCGGTTGAGCATTCTTGTACTAAACATATCGATATTAGATATCATTTTATTCGAGAATTATATGAGAATGGGGTTATCAAACTAGAGTATGTTCCTTCTGAACAACCACTAGCTGATACTCTTACAAAACCACTAAACAAAGCAACCTTTAAAAATATTAGAAAGTCTATTGGTGTTATCAAGGTACATTAGTACCATGTGAATTTTGGGTTTAAACTTTTGTTATTTGCACAAAATGGTTAAAACCGAATCAACCTTTCTCTGGTAAAGATTGTTTTGTCTTTGTTGTTGTTCTTTTGTTCTTGCGAGAGGATGACAACAAACAGGGGGAGAGTTCTTATTAAACGGTCGCGTAAATGATATATCTTTCTGGGGAGAAGAGGATTGCGGAAACCAAGGTAATGAGTCTTTTATTATTAGTTAGTCGTTTTTCCTGTTTAAGAAAAGCTTGATTTTATTGCAAATATTTTGCCATTGCTTAACAAAATTTCGGTACAATTGATATTTTCCATTATGATGTATGGATTGATTGTTGTGATTCAATTGTTTCCAGTTAATGAAAACTATGCAAATTCAATGAATTAATTTGTATCTAATGTTTTTGCTTAACGAAATACGGGGTCATTTGTTTAGTCCATTTGATTTCGGATAAAAAAACTAAGTAAATTGTGGTCTTAGTTTAGGCTTGTTAAATGAAGGATTCGGTTACTCAAGTCTAATTGAAGTCTTTGACAAAAAAAAACTAGTTAATTAACCTAGTCTTTATCTTTTTTAAAAGAAGAGAAAACGTGGGGGTACCAAAATACACCACCAAATTTTTCTTAGGCAACCTGTATGGACAAAACCTAAATACAATTCCGAGAGTTCAACTTAATGAATATCAATCGAGGAATAACATTCAGAGTTATATCTGTTTCTTTTACAATTAGAATGTTTACAAAACCAAGTCTGTGAAACTAATTAGGTGCGAGAGTTCTTGGACGATCTCAAAAATCAATATCCAAGAATCAATCAAGTCGTATCCAACAAACAAGGATAAATGTATCTACTTTGATTGATTTACTTACAACATGTGATATTTCAATTCTAAAGATAAACAGTATAATGTGGAACACAAATAACATAGACACCAGAAATTTTGTTAACGAGGAAACCACAAGTGCAGAAAAAACCCGGGACCTAGTGCAGATTTGAACACCAAACTGTATTAAACCACTACAGACACTAGACTAATACCAATTAACTTCGTACTGGAATGTAGTTGATATCAAATTAAACCCTCACAACAATTCAGTTACAGTCGCGCTCCTTACGCCTCTTGAATCCCAGCAAGACTCCGCGTAAATGATTCCCTTAGCTGACGTCCTTTACAGCCTAAGAGTTGCTTCAACTCAATTGAAGACTTTAAACCAATCTGTCTACCACAGATAAGCCCATATGTTTGATTTCATTTTTAATCATCGATCAAACAAGGTGAGACTGGAAATCAATAGCAATAGACAAAGTATAGCTAACCTAGAAATCCAGACTTATGCTTCCCAAAAAGCAGCCTAGATTATTACCACCTTGAAAAAGCGGGAGTATAACAACCTCGCCCAATATTTCGATTAGCAATCTGTATGGATTAACTCCAAAATACTTTCTAGAGAATCAACTAGACAGTCAGACTCAATCTAGATAAAAAGTATATCAATGAGTTAATATCTCAATATCTCGATTTGATCTTTACTCAAGCAAATGGAAATCTGCGAGTCTTTATCAAATACTAGAGAGATAAACTTGGATGGTACCAAAGACCAATATCCAAGTGTCAATCAATTTAAATCAACAACCAAAGGTTGGATATTCTAATCGATTGATCTTAATGCACAACCTGTGATATTTCAATCATATAAAAAAATATAATACGGAATAGAAATAACACAGACACCAGAAATTTTGTTAACGAGGAAACCGCAAATGCAGAAAAACCCCGGGACCTAGTCAAGATTGAACACCACAGTGTATTAAGCCGCTACACACACTAGTCTACTACAAACTAACTTCGATCTGGACTGTAGTTGAACCCTAATCGATATCACACTGATTCAAGGTACAGTTGTGCTCCTTACGTATCTGATCCCAGCAGGATACTGCGCACTTGATTCCCTTAGATGATCTCACCCACAACAAGAGTTGCTACGACCCAAAGTCGAAGACTTTAATAAACAAATCTGTATCACACAGAAAAGTATACTATGATAGATAAATCTATCTCCCATGGATAAACCTAAGAGTTTTGCTCCGTCTTTTGATAAAATCAAGGTGAACAGGAACCAATTGATAACCCGGACTTATATTCCTGAAGAACAGCCTAGAATTATCAATCACCTCACAATAATTTAAATCGTATGGTAGCGGAACTAGATATTGTGGAATCACAAACGATGAGACGAAGATGTTTGTGATTTCTTTTTATCTTTCCCTATCAGAGATATAATCTCAAGTCAATTATACAATTGAACTCGTACGATAGAAAATGGCAAGACCAGATCGCTCAACTACAAGAGAATTAGTTTCTTCTGGATTCACAATCCCAATGAAGTCTTTCAGTCGTTAACCTACAAGGACTTGAGAAGAAACCTAAGGTTGAAGGAGAATCGACTGTAGAGAAACCAACTGGTATCACACAAGAGGTGTGGGGATTAGTTTTTCCAGTTGCTAGATCTCTCCTTTATATAGTCTTCAAATCAGGATTTGCAATCCAAGTTACCTTGGTAACAAAGCATTCAATATTCACCATTAGATGAAAAACCTGATTTAACCAAGCTAATATCTTTCAACCGTTAGATCGAAACTTAGCTTGTCACACACAAATGAAATGTATTTCATTTAGGTTTGAGTAACCGTACCTAAATGTGTACACTTAGTTGGTTCACAAATAGTTAACCAATGGTTAGCCATATGAGTACTTCCATATTAACCATATTCATCTTCTTCACATAACTAGTTCAAATGACTCATAAGAACTAGTTGAAGAGTTGTTCTATTGCTTAGGTCTTTATGAATAGACACAATTGAAACAAAATCGGTTTGATTCACTTGAATAAATTCATGATAAATATAGCCACGGTTTGCAAAGATTGCATTCCTTATTGATATTGTTTAAGTTCATGAACTTTCGATTTGAGAAATATAACCAGCTTGGGTACGCGTACGGGTACGTGTATCATAGCTACCGGATTTGAGTTTTCAAACTCAGCAGAAATTTTTGGTCGAAAAATTCCGTGGGTACGGGTTCGGGTATGCTTATCTAAGGTGACTAGTTTAATAGTTTGCAAACTTACAAACTCAGCAGAAATTTTCGGTTCGAAAACTTCCACTGGTACGCGTACCCAACCTGTCTCTTTCACCAATACTGTATGCACACATATGCACACACTTGGTTTCCGGCACATGGATTTATACACTAATGTGCGAACACACTATATATGCTTATATCCATAGTTGGTTACATAATCTCAACTCTACATTTCAATCACTGAAACATACTTCTATAATGTTATAACAGTCGTTATTCACAACTATCGTCATCAAAGTTATTTTCAAGATTGAAACGTCATCATGGCTTTCGTCACGGGTTAAGATGAAAAGTGGTTAAAGCGAAAGCTTACCAGCACATATTTAGAGAAAAAGATAGGCGAGTAAACTCGTCTCGAAATAGAAAATGTGTATGTATGAAAACTATCATACCTATACAACTTTGTCTTAAGAGTAAGAGATAAAGTAGATAGACTTTTGAGTGATAGATAAGTTCAAGTCCACATACCTTTTAGTCGGATGAAGTTCTACTGGTTCTTTGAGTAGTTCTTCGTCTTCGTAAGATGATCTCCATGGAGTCTAAAGCTCAACTACACTAAACTGTCCTAAACCGAGACTTAGCTATAAGTATTCTAGAAATCAAGACATATAGTTTTGACAACTAAACTTGACAAACATGCTTGAGATAGCAACGCATGCGAGTTCGACCGAGCAATGCTCTAACAATCTACCCCTTTGTCAATTTTAATGGCAAAACTATCAATACATATGGATTACAAATTAAATAAAACTTTGTAGCTTCTCGTCCACATGCTTGATCTCCTTGGTGCTTCAACATTACTCGAAAACTTCGTCTTTTCCAAGTACTCCCATGGTTCCATAGATGTTCAATTCAACATCATAGTTGTTGAAGATCCGTAGCCATAACAATGAGAAAACAAAAGCTCTCGATCATTTTTATACAATGTCATAATATTATTACACAATATCAAATTTCTTTTATCACAACTTCGACAACAATGCTATGATGATATGTATCACTCCCCTTTAGTCGACGCTTTCATCTCAACATGAAAACCACTCCCCCTTACATAATGATCTGTAAAACACGTAAACCATATGTAATTTTAGTGTGAACTACATATTAATTCTTCCCCCTTTTGTCAATAAAATTAGCAAAGGTACGAAAACGGGATCCTAATGAAATTTCCACGGAGATGCTTCAAGACCAAAGAAGAGTACATATCAACTTGTTTAGATGCAATCATAAGGCTGAAGCTAAATGCATTCATCAAGGAGTTTACAAAGATACAAGATAACCCCTAAAATATTCCACATCTGCACTCCCCACAAAGATATGGAAATTAAGCGCAAGTCCAAAAGAACTCTCCCCCATTTGATGTCATTCCCGAAAGAACAACAAGAGTGACCTCGCTTTTACAAGAAAAGAAGGATTTCTTTGGACACCAAAAACCATAAGGAAATGATTTTGTATCTAAAATTTCTCAATCAAACTAATCACAAGAGAACCCATGATTAATTTAATCGGAATACTCAACCAAATTAATCACAAACGAATCTATGATTTGTTTAGTTGAAAATGCTCACATAAGAAAACTTATGGAGCCGCACAGTATATACATAAAATATGGATCAGGGAAGATCAATACTGCAGAATATATAAAGATTCATTCTATCTTCATCACTATTTGCACAATGACATACAATAGACATAATCTTTATAAACAAAAGACTTTATCCTATCTTCCATCAAAGAATTGACATAATAGGCTTAACTTTTGTTTGTCAAAAGTTCATCGATCTTGTATGAATACATGCATATCGACATATGAAAGAGATAACTTTTGACATCGCATGGGACAATAATAATTCTCGGACGCAAACAAACATATCCCATAACATATTGCAATATATAAAAACATAAAGATTAATATTGCAAACATCATCTTCCAATTCACTTTAGAATTTAAATAAATAAATCTAAAAACATTGCAAGATGAAAACGTTGGACATAGCTATGTGTACTCACAATAATGGCTATTCCAAACCCTAGTTATCCTTCTTAAATAAAAAAAAAAGAATAAAACTCTCTTAAGAAGTTTTAATAGACAAGAACAAAATCAATTTTCTTTGATGATTTCATACCTTTGAAATGGTCCATCATAAAAGGTAGCACTGATATCCTTGATTTTCTTAACTTTAGAAACACCATGTTCATAAGTTAGAACATTAGTTTTTATGTCAACGATGCGGGCAAGGTGCCTGGCTTTGACGCAATCAAGGATGACTTTCTTCTGGTTCCTGATCAGGATGTTTTGATTTTCAAAAATATTTGCTTGTTCATCAATAAGATGGTTTATCTGCAATTGAAGGTTAGCAAGCTCGTTCTTTACTTCATTCTGAACGAGAATTAAATCCTTGACAGATTCTCTTCTCCAAGAGTTATAATCTTTTCTTTTAAGCATATTTTTCAGGATTAGATCTTGAGCTGAATCACATCCTTCGAAGTCTTCTTCCATCACAGTGTTCACTTCTTCTTGAGGCTCAACAGGGGTTCCCATAAAAATAATTTTCTAGGAAGAGGATAAACACATACAAGAAGTATATATATGTTTATTAATCAAGTGAGAAACACCTTTAGGTGAAAGCCCTGGAGTTTCCTATAGAAGACTTGGACGTTCGTGCGCCCGAGACGGATACCAAAATATCAAGAAGGACCCAAGAGTAAATACATATTGTTTTTCACAATATCTCTTCCAAACAGGGCTCAATATCTAACCAAAATAGATAGAGCAAAAAAAGATACATTAGATACAGAGAGAATAATAACCAGAAGTCTCAATCTGTAAAACAGACCTCAGACTTATAGAACAGATGGTAATCGACCTAAGACTTGAGCATCTCATAAACAGACATCCTTGTAACTCTCAAGTTAGACACAAGGATGAGAATACCTAAGGTTAGGTAGTAGGATGAGATATAATCTCACCATAAGTGTTGAGAGGCGATTTGGGAATACCACCTGACAGTCTGACTTTTGTATTTCTTACCTCTCTTTGACTGTTTTCAACTCCATAGAAAGTTCTTACAGTCCTTTTTGAGAGTCCATTAAACGTAGCTTTTTGATAACTAAGTATAGGACCTATAGAGATTGGTTCTATAGGATTTACTGAGATAGGTGTCCACCTTCCAGACTTAGATATACCAGTTTTGTTCTCATAGACACTGGGAAACTGTGTTTTTGTGGTGTAGTTTGCACCATGACAATAAACATGATCCTTGGAAAGATTATGAAATGAGTGATCATTAAACATCTTTTTATGAGAGTTCTGGTTTTCTGTGGGAGTGAAATCCATTGTTGATGCCGTCATATGATTAACTCGGTTGACGGTAAATATAAGAATATTTTGAAGATCGGAGATCTGTTTCTTCCTATCAAAACAATGTTTAGCACTATGATTCCTTTTCCCACAGAATGAACAATTTCGTGGAAGAGAATTGTTGAAAGGCATCTGTTTCAAACCCATGTTCCGTTTGGAAGCCTGTAATTTATGTTTTGCAAGGACTTCTTTTGATGAGTTTTTCTTTATGACTGGAAACTCACAATGAGAACCATCCCATGATATAGAAGAATTTCTCACTACAGTGTTTTCCTTAGTTAAGGAGATCGACTGTTGTTGGGAAAGGTGAAGAGATGCAGTAATGTTCTCTGTTTCAACACGAAGGTTGTTAAGATTTGATGAATGTGTCTCAGTCAAACGTTTTTCTTTAATTGTCCCTTCTTTAAAAGTATTCTCAAGGATACTAATCTTCTTTTGTTGAAGCATATTTTCCTGAGTGAGTTTTTTAATATTGTTATAGAAGGACTCAATGATTTTGTAGACACGTTCTGGACCAAGAGACTTTTCAAATTCATCCAAGAGTTGAGCATGATTGCGAAATTCAATCGTCTCAATTGGATTTTCTTATTTCTGGTGACCTTCCTTTCTACTTCTAACATTCTGTCAACTGTCTCGTTTATTTCTCGGGATTCGGAAGAATAAACTAAGGAGTTATCCTTTGAGGAAAGACCAAGACATTTGACATAGTTAAAATTATTGGAAGACATGGACTATGCGTAGATAGGAGATACTACTTTGTCCACAAACACAGACGTTTGAGGTCTTGAACGTGTTTGCCTGCTCTGATACCAATTGAAAAAGCGGGGGTCTAACAACCTCACCCAATATTTCGATTAACAATATGTATGGACTAACTCCAATATACTTTCTAGAGAATCAACTAGACAGTCAAAATCAATCTAGATAAAAAGTATATCAAGGAGTTAATATCTCAATCTCTCGATTTGATCTTTACTCAAGCAAATGGAAATCTGCGAGTCTTTATCAAATACTAGAGAGATAAACTTGGATGGTACCAAAAACCAATATCCAAGTGTCAATTAATTTAAATCAACAACCAAAGGTTGGATATTCTAATTGATTGATCTTAACGCACAACCTGTGATTTTTGAATTATATAACAAAATATAATGCGGAATAGAAATAACAAAGACACTAGAAATTTTGTTAACGAGGAAACCAAAAATGCAGAAAAACCCCGGGACTAAGTCCAGATTGAACTTCACATTAAAGCCGCTATAGACACTAGCCTAATACAAACTAACTTCGGTATGGACTGTAGTTGAACCCTAATCAATATCACACTGATTCAAGGTACATTTGCGCTCCTTACGTATCTGATCCCAGCAGGATACTACGCACTTGATTCCCTTAGATGATCTCACCCACAACCAAGAGTTTCTACGACCCAAAGTCGAAGACTTTAATAAACAAATCTGTATCACACAAAAAAGTATACTATGATAGATAAATCTATCTCCCACGGATAAACCTAAGAGTTTTGTTCCATCTTTTGATAAAATCAAGGTGAACAGGAACCAATTGATAACCCTGACTTATATTCCTGAAGAACAGCCTAGAATTATCAATCACCTCACAATAATTTAAATCATATGGTAGCGGAGCTAGATATTGTGGAATCACAAACGATGAGACGAAGATGTTTGTGATTTCTTTTTATCTTGCCCTATCGGAAATATAATCTCAAGTCAGTTATTCAATTGAACTCCTATGATAGAAAATGGCAAGACCAGATCGCTCAACTACAAGAAATTAGTTTCTTCTGGCTTCACAATCCCAATGAAGTATTTCAGTCGTTAACCTACAAGGTCTTGAGAAGAAACCTAAGGTTGAAGGAGAATCGACTGTAGAGAAACCAACTGGTATCACACAAGAGGTGTGGGGATTAGTTTTTACAGTTGCTAGATCTCTCCTTTATATAGTTTTCAAATCAGGATTTGCAATCCAAGTTACCTTGGTAACAAAGCATTCAATATTCACCATTAGATGAAAAACCTGATTTAAACAAGCTAATATCTTTCAACCGTTAGATAGAAACTTAGCTTGCCACACACAAATGAAATGTATTTCACTTAGGTTTGAGTAACCGTACCTAAACGTGTACACTTAGTTGGTTCACAAATAGTTAACCAATGGTTAGCCATATGAGTACTTCCATATCAACCATATTCATCTTCTTCACATAACTAGTTCAAATGACTCATAAGAACTAGTTTAAGAGTTGTTCAATTGCTTAGGTCTTTATGAATAGACACAATTGAAACAAAATCGGTTTGATTTACTTTAATCAATTCATGAACAATATAGCCACGGTTTGCAAAGATTGCATTCCTTATTGATTTATTGTTTAAGTTCATGAACTTTCGATTTGAGAAATATAACCAGCTTGGGTACGCGTACGGGTACGTGTACCATAGCTACCGGATTTGAATTTTCAAACTCAACAGAAATTTTCGGTCAACAACTTCCGTGGGTATTCGTACGGGTGTTGATGGTGGTTTTTAGTTCAGGGCTAAATTTGTAAAAGTCTATCTACCTGACTCGACATCAGATGTGGTAGACATTGATATGTCTATATTTCGCAGGGAATTTGGAGAATATATGCCTATGTCTCTCTTCATATTATATTGAAACTCAAGCTCCTAGATGAATTGTTCACTAGTATAGAGCCTAACGAGTGTATAAGCTCCTAGATGCATTACTCACAAATACCGGAGCCTGCTGAGTACTTTTATTGTGCTTATGTTCCCCGGCGGAACCATTAATATTGGTATGGCATGAAGGATTTGTGTTCACTCGCAGAAGAGTAGCACGGACCTCCAAGTACCAAGGTTAAGTCCCTTGCACAAAATACTCAGTCAGAAATCAAAGAATAAACAGAGCCGCGGAGTAGGAGCAACAACGAGGAAAGCGTGTGCACTTGGCCACCCCCCATGCTACCCAATCGGCCCTTATTCCTCTTTGACCAATCAGGCCACATTAAACTTTCCACGTGCACCAAAATGTGGTCACGCCCGTGCTTGGCCGGCCCCTCCTTTTATCGACCAATCAGGTTGCTCTAAACCTGCCACAACACCGAAAGAGGTGGAAATTGCGTCAAGTGGTCACCATGCCAAATCGGCTTCCCAAAGATTGTACAAACAACTGGGAACGTTTGGTAAAAAAAATTAGTATGAGCTACATTCTAATAGTTTTGTATGGATGTCTAGCATGACATACTAAAAATTCAAATCAATCGGAGCAACGAGCTAAAGGATACAACATAAAAGGCGAGCTAGGTCATGGCTGAAAACTGACAGAATCCCTTCTGAATTCTTCCTGAGTTTTACCGTCGGTTTGTTTTCACCTCCTAAACGAGCTCATAACCTAGATATTCCCGAGAGGGGAGATAAGAAATTCTTTTCCGCTAAAAATGGAGGAGCGGACCCTCGAAATCCGAGTTCGTACGAGAATTCTACAACGATTTTAGTGAGGGTCCCACATCTGAATTTGATGATTACGAAATTTCATGAGTTAACAAAAAACAGAAGGTAGCAATAATCAATGCCTACCCTTCCTCATGAGATACGATCTCAGCTATCCAAGTTTTCCACCGAACTGACAGACTTTTGGCAACTTTTAGGCGACCAGTGGCCATGGCTACGCCAAGCGCCACTCACATCACTACGCCGCTGGCATGCACGGGCCATGCCAGCCATGCCGCCAAACCCTAATTTTGGCCACGACGCCAAATCCTTTGTCCATGCCGCCAAAACCCTAATTTGGTCACGGTACCAAATCCCAACTTTTGGTCATGTCAAAACATGCAAGACGCGCATATTAGGCGCACATGCCAGACGTGTATACAAGGTGCACATGCCAAACGTGCATGCCAAAAACATGCCAGACGCGCATACAAGGCGCACATGCCAAAACATGCAAGACGTGCATACAAGGCGCACATGCCAAACGCGCATGCCAAAACATGCCAGACGCGACCACTTACCTCATGTGGCATACCATATACGCTAATTAGGGTTTCGACATGCCAAACCCTAATTTAGACAAAATTTTCACACCAACGTGCCAATGGCTATGGATACGCCAGGCGCCACTGTGCCAATGGCATGCACGAATCGTGCCAGCCATGCCGCAAAACCACTAGCGCGCGTTAAAGGCGCCACTGCCTACAAAAGGTAGCCAGATGCAATCTCAGCCATCCAAGTTTGCTACCAAACTGACAGGTTTGTGGCAAGTTGCAGGCGACCAGCCGCCTAAATCTAGTGTCCATGGCTACGCCAGGCGCCACTTGCACCACCGTGCCACTGGCATGCACGAGCCATGCTGCAATGCCGCTGGCATGCTACAAAAGCGCCACTGCGCCATCACTAGGCACCCATGTAAGGTAGCCATAATCAACGACTACCTTTTCTCCTGAGATGAAATCTCATCCATCCAAGTTCGCCACCGAGCTGGCAGGCTTGTGGCAAGTTGCAGGCGACCAGCCGCCTAAATCCAGTGGCCATGGCTACGCCAGGCGCCACTTGCACCACCGTGCCACTGCCATGCACGTTCCATGCCATCCATGCCGCAATGCCGCTGGCATGCCACAAAAGCACCACTGCGCCATCACTAGGCACCCATAGAAGGTATCCATAATCAACGGCTATCCTTCCTCCTGTGATGCAATCTCAGCCATCCAAGTTCGCCACCGAGCTGGTAGGCTTGTGGAAAGTTGCATGCGACCAGCCGAGGACGAGCCAAATAACATCACATGCTATTTTCCTGCGGCAAGACTCTCGTTCTTTAACTTGCCACAAGTAGCAAAATGCTACATGTTTTCCACGAAAACACTCGAGACATCAAAACATGTCACAAACTGGGGGATACTCATCAGGTATTGGTCTGGCGGTTTACAGCGTGCGGCTGCTGATAGACACATTTTTGTGTCTGATATAATCTCAATTGTATATATTGTTAGTGCTCGGTTTTGTATTTATTTTGTCTTTTTATGTATTTGTAGGTGTTTTTGGAAAAATAAGATTTTGCGGCGAAATTGGCTCGAAAAGTGTTTTTTGCGTTCATGGGAGGACATTTGCTATTCGGACCCTCACTTTGGATAAGGGGTAACCTAATTACTAAGGGGCATCTCATTTCCAGGCATCTGTTAATCGCACCCCTACTCTGGATAAGGGGCAACCATCTTCAACATTCAAAAATCAGGTTTTGGCGGGAAAAAAGTGTAGTTAAAGAGCAGTTTTGGCAATCGTGATTTGGAGGAGTTTGAGGTCGATTAAACCTCTGATTTTCATAGGATAGACTCCTTATGGGTCTAGGAATCTGATATGGGTGTTTAAATCGATTAGAATGGGCTCAAACGACGGATTTTTCTCACAACAAGAAAATATGGAAAGTCACGTGTGTGACCTGTTTTAGGGAATTTTAGAGTGATTAAAACGCTGTAAACCTTCTGATGGTTTTCCAAAAGTTGTTATAGATAGTGATAAAAGGGTTCTTTTCAGACTTGTGAAGGAAAAAAATTTTAGATTTAAATAAATATTGCAAATTTGATTCAAAAAGTGATGTCAAGATTTTGGAGAAACTAGGGCTAAGGGTTCCACTATTCTATCAATTCCAAAGTGATATTATTATTATTATTATTATGAAATTTCCCATTTAAGTAATTCTAATTATTGCAAAAATAGATTTTATAAAAGAGCAATTGTAAGTTGAAAGCATGGAATATCAAGAACTCAAAGTTAAGCATATACCATCAATTAAAATAACAATTGCTTAATAAAAATCATTGGAAAAACTCTTTTGTTCTAGGCAAAAAATCATAATTTAAATTGCATAAATTATTTATAATAGAAATTACCACTTTTTCATTGTCAGAATAGCTTCCTCTGTCGCCCCAGAGGATGGGTTTAGCTCCTCATATCAATCATGGTCTCAAAAGATTGGTCTATGGCTCAAAAGATGATCAAAAGAGTGAAAAGGTATGAAACTGTGAGTTTGTAACAGTTATAATTGTTACAAAACTCGTTGTAACGGAAGAACGAAAGTGAACTGTTGCAAACTTTATTAATTGTTGGAATAATTGTTATAAAACTGTTACAAAGAGTTTGGATTTGAAAATTTAGGCCATGGTTTCTGCGACTGTTTTCAACTATCGAGTTCACTATTCACCTTCTTCCCCGACTGCAACTCGGCATTTTCTCTGTAAATTTTTTTCTTTGTTTCTGAGCTTCCCTAAACCTCCCTAAGTCTCGACAGCCCCTCTCTGAGTTCCCAACACCCTATATATACTCCACAGGGCCAAAATATCTCGCCATAACTTCATATAATCTTCCATTATTCTTCACTGTCTGTTTAGAAAATAATTTAGATATTTGATTTCTCCACGAATTCTGAAGCTGCCAAATTACTATATTTATCTCCTTCACACTCCAGATGGTTGTTAGAGTCATCCTAACATACGCAAACTCATTCCAACTCATGCAAATCCCGTGACAGTCTCCATACAATGACGTGCTCCCTGTTTTGCTCCACAATTTGATTCATCCAATTCTGGCCCGAGATAACACCTGAAATAGCTTAATATGGTTATATCACATCTTTCCACAAAGTTTAAGCGATTGAATCGCACAAAATCACGTACAAAAACCGATCGAAACATCTGCCAGTTGAAGAAGAAAATTTCCCGCCAAAATGAAAATTCAAATTATTGAAGATGGTGTCCCCCTATCCGATCCTGGGGTGCGAATAGCATCTGCCTTTTTGGGGTGACCTGGGTTGCCCCTTAGTAATTGAGTGCCCCTTAACCAATGATGAGAGTCTGAATAACAAATGTCCTCCTGGGGTGCTCCGTGCAACTTTTCGAGCCGAATTTTCCAACAATAATTATTTTCCAAAAATACCTACAAACACACAAAACACCATAATAAGGACGAAAACAAGTACTAACAATACGAAACATTGAGGACAAATTAGACACATAAATGCGTCTATCAAATAAATACCCCTAAACTTATTATTTGCTAGTCCTCGAGCAAAAATAAAAAATAAAACCGAGTTAATCTCGGGAGGGTTTACCAGAGGTGTACCCACAAAACCATTACTCCAGACCCTAGCTATCTATGTCGAACCTTGGAAGGCACTAAAGAATCTCCTTGGTTGGCTTACAATCACTGACTACAGGAGGAAGTACCCTGATGCGAAATTCCAATTGTTGTACGCGAGTTTACACTCAAGCATACTAATATTCATATAAAGTGACAGATCTCTACTCAGATAGTTGCACTATGGACATTATATTCGGAGTCAAACTAATCATATGGATAGAAAAAGGAGATGGAAATAGAAAAATGTAGATGGTTTTGATGTTAACCAAATGATCGATGTTTCACATATCTGTCTGAAGGCCACTGCCAGAATGAACCTATCCTAATGGACTGAGATACCGGTCTGACTAATATCAACACAACTGGCATATACAAGGGAACCAGTGGTCAATAACTTAAATCTAGATCAACAAACTGGCAAATACAAGGGAACCAGCAGTTGACTACACAGAACAATAACCATTTTTTTAACGGCATGAATAGATCTTTTTGATCCAAGCGCATGCTTCTTGTTAGCAGATTACACGATAGTTCCCACGGGTCCTGCATTCCACGCTTGCTTAGGCGACGGAAACAGGGAGAACAAACGCATATTGCTATCCAAGTGTTAATACTTATTCTGATTGGTCTAACTGGTCCGGTCTCTCTTTTTTTTAGTAACTCAGTCACTCTAATTCACCCTAGCAGTGGTAACAACTTGAATCGTGTGCCCCACCTAATCACTTAGAGAAACATAGTTTAAAATGAAAAAATAAAATGAAAAAAAGAAATGAAAAAGACTCAACGAGATATGGTGCAACTATCACGTTATTTCTAACACCTGAGCTCTGTGCTTTTACAAATAGACTCTATAGATGTTTCCATCTAATCAGATTGGTTCCTCAACTCCTACAACCAAGATGCTTCCATCCACTTAGATTAGTTAGTGCCATCCTGAATACGCATAAATTTCTAGGCTCTGGAGTTTATTTATTGCAACTAAAACCTAACAAAAAGTTTCTTCCCCACCCCCAAACTTAAATCTAACATTGGCCTCAATGTTTCTAATTAAAGAGCAGTACCAAAAGTAAAATAACACGAGGAGAAGTTGGAAAGATAGTACCTGGGTGAAGAAAATCAAAAACTAATATACAACATACAACTGCCTCGATGGTCAATCAAGAGTAAACAGGGTCCTCCAGAGGGACCTCCTCAACATCACCTGTAGGAAAGGGCTCTAAAAAGGGTTTCAATCTCTGACCGTTAGCTTTCAAAGAACTACTACCATACGGTGTCTCGATCTCAACAACTCCATGAGGAAAAACAGTGCGAACAATAAAAGGACCCGTCCACCGAGAACGTAACTTCCCAGGGAAAAGATGCAAGCGGGTATCATACAGAAGAACTTTTTGACCTGGAGAAAGTGACTTCCGTAAAATGTTTCTATCATGCACAAGTTTCATTTTGTTCTTATACTCCTTCGCACTATCGTAAGCATCTATACGAATCTCTTCCAACTCATTGAGCTGGAGTTTCCTATGGGATCTTGCCTCGTCAAGTGAAAAATTTAGCTGCTTAACAACCCAATAAGCTCTATGTTCTAAATCAACAGGTAAGTGACATGCCTTGCCATAAACAATCCAATAAGGCGACATTCCAATGGGGATCTTAAACGCAGTACGGTAACCCATAAGGCATCAGTAAGCCTAGACGACCAGTCTTTCCGATTAGGATTAACTGTTTTCTCTAATATACGTTTTATCTCCCTATTGGAAACCTCTACCTGACCACTAGTCTGTGGATGATACGGGGTAGCTATCTTATGTGTAATACCATATTTCTTCATCAGAAGCTTAAAAGGCCCATTACAAAAGTGCGACCCTCCATCACTAATTATAGCTCGTGGTGTACCAAAACGTGTAAGTATATTATTTTTCAAGAACTCAATCACAACCCTATGGTCATTGGTTTTACACGCAACCGCCTCAATCCACTTAGATACATAGTCTACGGAAACAAGGATGTATAGGTTACCAAAAGAATTAGGAAACGGACCCATAAAGTCAATACCCCACACATCAAAGACCTCAACAATTAAAATAGGGTTCAAGGGCATCATGTTCCTACGGGAAATGGTTCCTAATTTCTGGCATCGTTCACAAGTAACGCAGTAACTGTGTTAGTCTTTAAACAACGAAGGCCAATAGAATCCACACTGCAATATCTTAGCAGCAGTTTTCTTAGCACTAAAGTGACCCCCACAAGCATGATCATGACAAAAGGAAATAATACTGGACTGGTCACTCTCAGGTATACATCTCCTAATAATCTGGTCGGGACAATACTTAAACAAATAAGGATCATCCCAAAAGAAGTGCTTAACCTCAGCTAAAATCTAGAACGATCTTGTTTACCCCAATGTTGGGGCATTCGACCAGTAACAAGATAGTTCACTATATTCGCATACCAAGGTAATTCGGTAACAAAGAACAATTGTTCATCAGGAAAGCTATCCCTTATAGGAAGGGAATCATCTGGGGAACTAACAACTAGCCTAGACAAGTGATCTGCTACAACATTTTCGACACCCTTTTTGTCTCTAATGTCTGGAGAAAACTCTTGCAACAATAGAATCCACCTAATCAATCTAGGTTTAGTATCCTTCATAGACAAAAGATATTTTAAAGCAGCATGATCAGTATATATGATGATCTTAGAACCTAAGAGATAGGGTCTAAACTTGTCTAAGGCAAACACAATGGCTAATAGTTCCTTCTCGGTAGTGGTATAGTTCAACTGGGCATCATTCAGAGTTTTGCTAGCATAGTAAATCACATGAAGTAACTTATTTTCTCGCTGACCTAGCACAACACCAATAGCATAATCTGAAGCATCACACATGATCTCAAAGGGTAGGTTCCAGTTGGGTGCCTGGACTATGGGGGAGGTAGTGAGTAATGACTTAAGCTTCTCAAAAGCCTCTAAACAAGCATCATCAAAGACACTTAACATCTTTTGCAAGCAAATTGCAAAGAGGTCTAGACATCAAGCTAAAATCCTTAATGAAACGACGATAAAAACCAGCATGCCCTAAGAATGACCTAATATCTCTTACGGTTTTTGGGACCGGTAAAGTTTTAATAAGGTCAACTTTGGCTCTATCTACCTCTATACCCTTTGAAGATACAATATTCCCTAGAACAATTCCTGAACGAACCATAAAGTGACTTTTCTCCCAATTAAGCACTAAATTCTTTTCCTTACACCTAGTCAAAACTAATGACAAATGATGCAAGCACTCATCGAAAGACGAACCAAACACTGAAAAATCATCCATAAAGACCTCTAAGAACCGTTCTACCATGTCAGAAAATATGCTCATCATGCAACGCTGAAAAGTCGCAGGGGCATTACATAGCCCGAAAGGCATGCGTCTATACGCAAAGGTACCAAAGGGACAGGTAAAAGTGGTTTTCTCCTGGTCTTCTGGGGCAATAACGATCTGATTATATCCAGAGTAGCCATCTAAAAAGCAGTAGTGACTATGTCCATCTAATCTCTCTAGAATCTGGTCGATGAAGGGAAGGGGAAAGTGGTCCTTCCTAGTGACCTTGTTCAATTTCCTATAGTCAATACAAACACGCCAACCCGTGGTCACTCGGGTCGGGATTAACTCATTGTTATCATTCTGGACTACAGTAATACCAGATTTCTTGTGAACAACCTGAACGGGGCTGACCCACTTACTGTCTGAAATAGGGTAGATAATGCCTGCATCTAATAGCTTAAGAACCTCAGTTCGAACTACATCTTTCATATTGGGGTTTAGTCGACGTTGCATCTCCCTAGAAGGTTTGGTGTCTTCCTCTAAATAGATCTGATGCATAGAAACAGTAGGGCTTATACTCTTAATGTCTGCTATGGTCCACCCTAAAGCTTCCTTGTTGTTTTGAAGAACGGTTACTAGCCGACTTTCCTGATCTCTATCCAAGTCGGAAGAAACAATCACAGGTAAAGTCTCAGACGGGCCCAAAAACACATACTTCAGGGTATCTGGCAATGGTTTTAGGTCCAACTTAGGAGGCTCTTCTAAATAAGGAACTAGGGTAGACTTAGAAACTGGTAGTGGTTAGAACTTAGGTTTTCATCCATTACTAGTATCTAACAAAGGGGTTGAATTTAACAAAGCATTCACCTCATTAATCACCTTATCATTATCAAAATCAATCCCAAAGTGAGCTAGGAATTTCTCTAATGGATCTTCTAACAAAGTGTTTGGTAATGACTCCTCGACTAATGTTCCTATCATGTTCACCTCTTCTATATTCGAGTCATCTAGTTCAGAGGGTAGCTTACTTATATTAAAAATGTTCAGCTCAATAGTCATACTACCAAAAGACAAATTCATAATACCATTTAGACAGTTAATGATCGCATTGGATGTAGCTAAAAACGGGCGACCTAAAATCACTGGTATTTGGTTCTCTGGGTCAGGGACAGGTTGGGTATATAGGATAACAAAATCCACCGGATATATAAACTTGTCGACCTCTATGAGAACATCCTCGATCATACCACGAGGAATTTTAACGGACCTATCATCTAACTGAAGTGTCATCTGTGTAGGTTTCATCTCACCAAGTCCTAGCTTAAGGTACACATGGTATGGCAGTAAGTTCACACTGGCTCCTAAGTCAAGCAACGCTTTCTCAACACGGTACTTACCTATTGTACAAGCAATGGTAGGGGAACCTGGGTCTTTATACTTAGGAGTAGTGGTATTCTGAATAATAGAACTCACATGACTAGCTATGAAGGCTTTCTTCTGGACACTGAGCTTACGCTTTCGCGTACACAAGTCCTTAAGGAACTTGGCATAAGAAGGAATATGCCTAATTGCATCTAATAATGGAAGGTTGATAGTTACATGCTTAAAAACCTCTAATATATCATTAAAGTTGGACTCCCTCTTAGTCGGAACTAGCAGCTGGGGGAACGGGGCTCTGGGAACAAAGTCGGGCTCATCAGGACCCTCATTGGTCTTTTTAGAGACTCTATCAGTCTCCTCATTTTCTGGCTCAGAAGGGTGAACTACAGCATGTTCACTATCAGGCATGGCAACCTTATTGTCAACTTTCTTTCCACTCCTAAGGGTTGTAATAGAGTTAACATGATTGTACGATTTCTCCGTTTTAGGATTGGGTTGATTTTGACTAGGAAACTTGCCTTTTTCCCTCAAAGATTCATTTATCCGACTAACCTGATTTTTTAACTCAGAAATAGCTTGGGAGTTAGCATAACCTATATTTTTACTTTCTTCTATCCCTTGAACAACCATTAGGTTGATCTTATCAGAGTTTTTAATAAACGAGGCTAAAGTGTCTTCTAAACTTGATCTTTTTATCCGAAGGGTTCTGAAACTGGGGTTGATCTGAAGAGTTCTTAGCATAACCAAAACCTGGGGGAGGCTGAGAATTACTAGACTGACCTTGATTCTGGCCCTTAGACCAAGAAAAATTAGGATGGTTTCTCCAACCAGGGTTGTAGGTTTCTGAGTATGGGTCAAACTTCTGACGGTTCTCAAACCTAGCGTTGTTATAGACAGCATGGGCTTGTTCTTCACTAACATGACCTTCCCAAAACGAGTTATTGGGCTCTACTCCACAACTAGAGACTTGAGCGGCTATAATCCTATCATCAGGTTCAACAAGAGACCTATAATTAGGCTGATTCAATTCCAAAGCTTCTAACCTTCTAGACAAAGCAGCAAACTTAGCATCTGACTCGAAGCTTGTATCTACCACATTGGTGCTACTTCTATTGACCAAGAGTCTTTTAGGGGGTTCAACACAAGACTCCCACTGTTGGTATTTTTCAGCGATAGCTCCTAAGAAGGTAAAAGCATCATCAGCATTTTTACTAGTGAACTCACCAACGCACATAGACTCGACCATGGCTTTGGTCGAATAGTTTAAACCATTATAAATAATCTCTACAAGTTTCATCTTATAAAATCCATGGTGAGAACACTGGGATAGGAGATCATTGAATCTCTCTAAAAACCTATAAAGAGATTCTCCCTCTTGTTGCATACTAGCACTAATTTTCTGCCTAACAGCTGCAGTTTTATGCTTAGGGTAGAATTTCATATAGAAAGCAGAAATAAGTTCCTGCCATGTTTCAATGGATTCAGATGGTAGGTTGTTTAGCCAGTTCTTGGCTTTATCTCTCAAGTAAAAGGGAAACATCTTAAGTTTCAAGACCTCATCAGTAAAGTCTTTTATTCTAATTGTCCCACAAATTTCCTCAAAGTCTCTAATATGAAAATAAGGGTTCCCATCATCCTTTCCTAAGTATATAGGGATCATCTGAAGAATACTAGGTTTTATCTCGGAACTAGACGTAGTGGCTGGCAATTTAATGCACGAAGCTCGGTTGGACCTAGTTGGGAACATGTAATCTTTAAAAGTTGCCATCGCTGGCACAGCTGAAGTACTAGGGGTACCTTCCTCACGAAGAGACAGATTTTCAAAACTGAAGTTTCCAAAAACGGGGCTCTCAAAAGAAGAGTCTTCGAGCTCCCCGATTTCACAAGAAGAACTTCTAGGCTCGTCACTAATCAAACGGCCAAAAGTATTTCTTTTCCAAGCCCTTTCGGGCATACACTAAAAAAAAAAAAAAGAAGAGGGAAGTCCTAAACGAAAGGGAAGTTCTATGAAAACACAAACAAGGCTGACTCCACCATAGCAAACCTACTGATTTCTAGCAAACAAAAAGCATGATGGTTCCACTTAGATTGTTTCTAGACCAGCTTCTAATCCTTCGAAAGGGAATTCGTTACAATTTAAGCAAACCCCTCTGGAATCAATCCAAGTCAAAGTAAGTTGAATTGAGGTGAGGGAAGCTCAGTGGAGCTTTGATACCCAAGGCCTCACCGCTATCACAAGGCGGCGTAGTCACGCATTCAACTCACAGAAACCATCATAAACTTCGAAGTATGCTAAAAGAGTAACCAATATTTTTCGAACGACTTTCCTACTAAGCTCGTTACCCTATAGGTCTCGTTCTATTCCAAATTTTAAAGCTTAGGTTCGCGTTTGGTTTCGTTTTCCTAAGGCGGGCAAGAAGAGAACTGTGATGAAATCCGAACCCTTATCTTGTATGGCTAGTCCTTTCCCTTTACTAGGAAACTAAAACAACCGTTTTCAGTTCCTCAGCATATATGCAAACGAAGGAATACAGTAACTCGCTGACAGGGGATTCGCGAGTGTTTCGACAAACTTACCTCCCGTTCCAGACGGGGGATGAACCGTTGTCGTCGACTCGGGCCACAACTCCTATGTTGTGTACGAACCCGAGGGGCCGAGGTGATATCGTAATCACCGTCCTTCTCTGCAAACAGTTTAATATTTAATCTACCCTTCCGTATTGTTTAAAAAAAATTAATGTCCAAATGTCCAAAGTCCAAAAGAAAGGTCCAAAAAATAAAGTGCAAAAAGAAAAAGAAAAATAAAAAATAAAAAGAATTCCTAATACAATCTAATAAAATAACACTCTCTTTTTTTCTCTCTCTTTTTCTATGAAAAAAAAAAATCTTCTTCTTTAGATCCTTTTGCTTTGCCTTTTACTTCAAGTCTTTAAATATTCGCCAAAAGCTTTGGAAAAAATTTCTTTCGCTCCAAATTCCCAAAATCTGAAAGGAAAAGACAAAAACCCAAAAACGTAAAGAAGAACAAAAAAAAACTAAAAAAAAAATGTAAAAACTCTATCCTAAAGACAAGTCCGCGTCGGCGGCGCCAAAAGTTTGATGTATTTTCAAATGGTTGTAGTGATAGTGGTAAAAAGACTTGTGAAGGAAAGAATTTTTGGATTTAAATAAATATTGCAAATTTGATTCAAAAAGTGATGTCAAGATTTTGGAGAAACTGGGGCTAAGGGTCCCACTATTCTATCAATTCCAAAGTGATATTATTATTATTATTATTATTATGCAATTTCCCATTTAAGTGATTCTAATTATTGCAAAAATAGATTTTATAAAAGAGCAATTGTAAGTTGAAAGCATGGAATATCAAGAACTCAAAGTTAAGCATATAACATCAATTAAAATAACAATTGCTTAATAAAAATCATTGGAAAAACTCTTTTGTTCTAGGCAAAAAATCATAATTTAAATTGCATAAATTATTTAAAATAGAAATTACCACTTTTTCATTGTCAGAATAGCTTCCTCCGTCTCCCCAAAGGATGGGTTTAGCTCCTCATATCAATCATGGTCTCAAAAGATTGGTCTATGGCTCAAAAGATGATCAAAAGAGTGAAAAGGTATGAAACTGTGAGTTTGTAACAGTTATAATTGTTACAAAACTCGCTGTAACGGAAGAACGAAAGTGAACTGTTGCAAACTTTATTAATTGCTGGAATAATTGTTACAAAACTGTTACAAAGAGTTTGGATTTGAAAGTTTAGGCCATGGTTTCTGCGACTGTTTTCAACTATCGAGTTCACTATTCACCTTCTTCCCCGACTGCAACTCGGCAGTTTCTCTGTAAAAAAATTTCTTTGTTTCCGAGCTTCCCTAAATCTCCCTAAGTCTCGACAGCCCCTCTCTGAGTTCCCAACACCCTATATATACTCCACAGGGCCAAAATATCTCGCCATAACTTCATATAATCTTCCATTATTCTTCACTGTCTGTTTAGGAAATAATTTGGATTTTTGATTTCTCCACGAGTTTTGAAGCTGCCAAATTACTATATTTATCTCCTACACACTCCAGATGGTTGTTAGATTCATCCTAACATACGCAAACTCATTCCAACTCATGCAAATCCCGTGACAGTCTCCATATAATGACGTGCTCCCTGTTTTGCTCCACAATTTGATTCAGCCAATTCTGGCCCAAGATAACACCTGAAATAGCTTAATATGGATATATCACATCTTTCCACAAAGTTTTAGCGATTGAATCGTACAAAATCACGTCCAAAAATCGATCGAAACATCTGCCAGTTGAAGAAGAAAATTTCCCGCCAAAATGAAAATTCAAAATTTTGAAGATGGTGTCCCCCTATCCGATCCTGGGGTGCGAATAGCATCTGCCTTTTTGGGGTGACCTGGGTTTCCCCTTAGTAATTGAGTGCCCCTTAACCAATGATGAGAGTCCGAATAACAAATGTCCTCCTGGGGTGCTCCGTGCAACTTTTGGAGCCGAATTTTCCAACAATAATTATTTTCCAAAAATACCTACAAACACACAAAACACCATAATAAGGACGAAAACAAGTACTAACAATACGAAACATTGAGGACAAATTAGACACATAAATGCGTCTATCACCTTCCCAAAGATTTGTATCTATCTAAGGAAGAGTTTAGAATAAAAAGGAAAGCTCAGAAACGCGTAGAAATCCTAAAACAAGAAATTGTCGCAACTTGGCCGTGAAGAGAAGGAAAGAGATTTTGGAAGATTTGGGAGAGATTTAATCGGTATTTTTTATATAATTTGATGTCTTGGGTCATATAGAAGAGGTGTCGAGAGTTTGGGAACCTAAGGAGAGCTAGAGAAGAAGAAATCAGAGCTTTACCAAACTCTGTTTCTGCTGCTACTGCTGTTGAAGAAGAAGAACAGCTGAAGAACATTGACCCTCGGTAGACAGTCGCAGAAAAGTGTCACTGTTTAACAGCTGAAGAACATTAAGTTGTTCAGGGAAGTCTTATTCTAGGGTCTTAAAATCAGCGACAAAGCAACATTTTTTCTGTAACAGTTCCATTATAACAGCTGTTTTGCAACACCAGTACACTGTTGCAAACAGTCTGTGTTATTACTTTTCACTCTTTTAATCATCTTTTGAGCAACAAACACATATTTTAAGATCATGATTAATATGAGGAGCTAAACCCCAACACTGGGATGACGGAGGAAGCCATATTTCATACGTGTGGTAATTATATTTAATTCTTTTTATGACTTTTTGCAAGGATTTAATCGTTTTATGATTTTTCTTAATTAGTTGTGAAGTCGTATGATGATGTATGCTTGGTCTAAGTACTTTTGATGCATCGTGCTAGTGATTCACAGTTAATCTTTTTAAAATCTACCCTGGCAAAGAATTAGAGTCAATAAACAAGAGTTATAATTGTCTAAGAATTGATTTTTGAACCACATGGTATGAGGTTTGGTGGAATCCCGAGTCTCAGTAATCTCTAGACATTGTGACAAACCTTGTGTATATATTTTCTTTATTTTTATTGTTTTCTATTATTAAGTCTGGAATTGAGTCTACACAAGTACGAGTTGAACGAACTTTATTTACCACTTAAAAAACTACATCAATTTTTGGCGCCGCCGACGCGGATTGGTATTTAGATTTGTTTTAGGTTTATTTTTATTTTTATTATTTTTTTTTGTTCTTTTTTACGCGTTTTGGTATTTTTCGATTCTTTTCAGATTTGGAGCGAAGCTACAAGGAAAGAAAAGTACTATAAAAGGAAAGCATCGCGAAAGAAGGAAAGAAAAGAGGAATCTGAAAGGAGTGAAGAAGAAGATTTTGTATATAATTATTTTGTTTATTTTTAGAAACTGTAAATAGGATTTTATTTTTGTAATTTTTCTTTTCCTTTTTGGACATTTTTATTTTTGACTTTATTTTTGGACTGGACATTATTATTATTTTGAAACCCTAAGGAAGGGTTAACAATTAAATATAAACTGTTTGCAGGGAAGGACGACAGTTACGATACTGTCTCGTCCCCTCGGGTTCGTACAATGACATTGGAGTCGGTGGCCCGAGTCGACTTCAACGGTTCATCGCCCGTCTGGCACGGGAGGTAAGACTCTATCCACCCACGAATCCCCTGTCAGTGGGTTTTATTTTGTGTGACAACTCACACCCCTGCAGTAGAATGTCGAACTGGTATTACAATATCCAATACAACGAATACCCGACTGAGTTTCAAAATGGACGTTACTACTTTGACCACAGTGTGAATTGTGGTTGGGAACATCAGCCTTTTGAAGATTATGGTCCATACCATGGTGAGCCCAATTACTATCCACATACGCACCGATCATATGAGCAAAATTCTTATATTTCTCCTTTAGAAGAGTCTCTCAAGAAGTTAGAAGAGTCGACACGTAGGATAGATGAGATGAATAACTTAGTTTATGACGAAAGAAAACTTTCTTTACAGGAATCCCTCAAGCTGATAGCTGAGACGAACGAAAGAATTGCTCGAAATAATCTTAATTTTCAATATAGTGTCTCCAATAATACCCTTGAAAATGAGGATAGTTATTTGCATAAACAGGATGATGAGGATAAAATTGGTTACACTACTTGTTTATATGAGGTTCAACCATTTTCATGTTATTATAATGATTATGATGAGGATAGTGTTGATGAAGAATTTGAAATAAATAGGCATAGTGATCAGGAATTTGCTACTCCAACTGCGCTTAATAATAATATTATTTCTAGTTCAAATCCAAATAATTTTAATAATTATTCACCTATTCAAAAGGACAAGGATTTGACTAGAAATACCCCCGTTTTAGACGATGTAGTATTTCCTGTTTACGAAGTCGATAATGGTTTAGAGGAACGAGTTTATTCTGAGAATACTATTTTAGAGTCCCAAGACTTAGAAACATTAGTCTTAGACGAAGAAGATGAACTCGTACAACTCTTAAATATGAGTGAGGATGCATCACCTGAGTATAATCTACACGAAGAAATTGACCATTTTCAGGATTCTGATGATCTAGAAATTAGGGAAATTGTAGCTAGTCTATCTAGAGACACCCAAAACTCTAAGTTTGGGGGGTGATTATCATTCTCCTTGTGCCTTACCTTTAGCTCTTACAGAGATCGCCCACTTGGGACTTGACATATGTTCCTCAACCATTTTACAAGATTATCTTCATACACGTTTTCCTAAATCTAGTGATGTCCACAAGAAATTTCAGTTATTAGAAACCCATCCTCTGGTTGATGTAGTTTACCCAGGCTATGATACCCAGATTGACTTTGTTTTCCCACCAAATATTTTTCTTCCAAATGTGGGAATGTTTGATTTTCAAATGTGTCGAATATTAAGTTTTGAGACTAAACCTAATTACTTTAGGATCACCACTCTCATTGTGGTCAGCTGTGTAAGTCAAATCTGATTGACTTAGAGGATCCTCAATTATTCAGGTTATTATTATGTGCTTCTAAGTTTTTATTTGAGTTTTTCCAGACTCTAGAACCTGAACATTTGGATCTAACATTAGGAAATGCAACCCATGAAAATATTTTATTTGGACCCAGTTATAGATCCTGAACCTGAACCACAACTAGATGTAGTTGTCTTAAACAGGAAACTAGACAAGGGTATGCTTTATTTGTTAATTTTCTTGGCATGTTGAAGATTCCTTTTACTTGTGATACCTCTATTTGGTTTTTATGACCCACAAATATTTCGGCTATTACTTTATGATTTTATAAGGTGACTAATCCTTTCTTAGTCTGGCTGAAGACATTAAACTTAGCACTTCTTGGGAGGTAAACCATTCTCATGCAACACGGTAATATCTTTCCTTATCTCTTTTCCTTCAAATGGTAACCGTTTCTCCTTGTTCATGCTTTTAATTTGATCTTTAGAACATTGAGGACAATGTTAGATTTAAGTTTGGGGGTATAGGAGAAACTTTTTAGTTGCACAATTAAACTCCAGAGCCTAGAAATATATGCTTATTAAGGATGGCACTAACCAATCTAAGTGGATGGAAGCATTTTGGTTGTAGGAGTTGAGGATCCAATCTGACTAGATGGCAACATCTAAAGAGTCTATTCATAAAAGCACAGAGCTCAGGTGTTAGAAATAACATGATAGTTTCACCATATCTCGTTGAGTCCTTTTCACTTCTGTTTTTATTTTGTTTTGTTTTTAAACTATGTTTCTCTAAGTGATTAGGTGGGGCTCATGATTCAAGTTGTTACCAATGCTAGGGTGAATTAATGTGATTGAGATACAAAAAAAAATAAAAAAAAATTGAGACCAGACCATTAGACCAACTGGAATAAATGCAATAAAGTCGACCACTGGAACCCTTGTATATGCCAGTTGTGTTGACCTAGAGTTAGGATTATCAATCACTGGTTCCCTTGTATATGCCAGTGTGTTGATATTAGCCAGACTATTATCTCAGTCCATTAGGATAGGTTCATTTTGGCGGAGGCCTTCAGACAGATATGAGAAACATCGTTCACCTAGTAAACATCAAAACCATCTATGTTTTTCTATATCCATCTTCTTGATCTATCCATGTGATTAGTTTCGACTCCGGATATTGATGTCCATAGTGCAACTATCTGAGTAGAGCTCTGTCACTTCATATGAATTTTAGTATACTTGAGTGCAAACTCGTGTACAACAATTGGAATTTCGCATCAGGTTACTTCCTCCTGTAGTCAATAAGTATGCCAACTAAGGAGATTCTTTAGTGCCTTCCAAGGTTCTGTGTAGATAGCTAGGGTCTGGAGTAAAAAGGTTTTGTGGGTATACCTCTGGTAAGCCCTCCGGAGACAACACTCCCCCACTAGGGACACCTAGGGGTTTAAAGGCTTATTGCATACGCTAAATCCAATCGACGATGCCTGCGACAGTGAGTTAGGATTTTATTTCTATTTTATTTTTGCTCGAGGATTAGCAAATAATAGGTTTGGGGGTATTTGATAGACACATTTTTGTGTATGATATAATCTCAATTGTATATATTGTTAGTGCTCGATTTTGTATTTATTTTGGCTTTTTATGTCTTTGTAGGTGTTTTTGGAAAAATAAGATTTGCGGCGAAATTGGCTCGAAAAGTGTTGTTTGCGTTCATGGGAGGACATTTGCTATTCGGACCCTCACTTTGGATAAGGGGTAACCTAATTACTAAGGGACATCCCATTTCCAGGCATCTGCTAATCGCACCCCTACTCTGGATAAGGGGCAACCATCTTCAATCTTCAACATTCAAAAATCCGGTTTTGGCGGGAAAAAAGTGTAGTTAAAGAGCAGTTTTGGCAATCGTGATTTGGAGGAGTTTGAGGTCGATTAAACCTCTGATTTTCATAGCATAGACTCCTTATGGGTCTAGGAATCTGATATGGGTGTTTAAATCGATTAGAATGGGCTCAAACGACGGATTTTTCTCACAACAAGAAAATATTGAAAGTCACGTGTGTGACCTGTTTTAGGGAATTTTAGAGTGATTAAAACGCTGTAAACCTTCCCAAATATTTGTATCTATCTAAGGAAGAGTTTAGAATAAAAAGGAAAGCTCAGAAACGCGTAGAAATCCTAAAACAAGAAATTGTCGCAACTTGGCCGTGAAGAGAAGGAAAGAGATTTTGGAAGATTTGGGAGAGATTCAATCGGTATTTTTGATATAAATAGATGTCTTGGGTCATATAGAAGAGGTGTCAAGAGTTTGGGAAACTAAGGAGAGCCGGAGAAGAAGAAATCAGAGCTTTACCAAACTCTGTTTCTGTTGCTGCTGCTGTTGAAGAAGAAGAACAGCTGAAGAACATTGACCCTCGGTAGACAGTCACAGAAAAGTGTCATTGTTTAACAGCTGAAGAACATTAAGCTGTTCAGGGCAGTCTTATTCTAGGGTCTTAAAATCAGCGACAAAGCAACAATTTTTCCGTAACAGTTTCATTGTAACAGCTGTTTTGCAACACCAATAGCAAACATTCTGTGTTATTACTTTTCACTCTTTTAATCATCTTTTGAGAAACAAACACATATTTTGAGATCATGATTAATATGAGGAGCTAAACCCCAACACTGGGATGACGGAGGAAGCCATATTTCATACGTGTGGTAATTATACTTAATTCTTTTTATGACTTTTTGCAAGGATTTAATCGTTTTATGATTTTTATTAATTAGTTGTGAAGTCGTATGATGATGTATGCTTGGTCTAAGTGCTTTTGATGCATCATGCTAGTGATTTACAGTTAATCTTTTTAAAATCTACCCTGGCAAAGAATTAGAGTTAATAAACAAGAGCTATCATTGTCTAAGAATTGATTTTTGAACCACATGGTATGAGGTTTGGTGGAATCCTGAGTCTCAGTAATCTCACGACATTGTGACAAACCTTGTGTATATATTTTCTTTATTTTTATTTTTTCTATTATTAAGTCTGAAATTGAGTCTACACAAGTCCGAGTTGAACGAACTTTATTTACCACTTAAAAAACTACATCAGCTGCAAAACGCCCGTTACAAGAAAGTGCCATAAAGCAGAGCGGTTAGTAATGGCAAGAAGTAATGGCGTGAGAGGATCCACCTCCCTCATTATGGAAACATAAATCCCAACGTTACACGTTACTCTTTCATCACTCAATCGTTTCCACTTCCTACGAGACCATGGTACGTTTTGTTGCGACTTGTATAAATAGGTCTCACCTATTTCCACCAAAAAACAAGTTTTTTTGTCGGAGAACAACATAGTATTTAGAAATCACCTGAAATCACCTGGTAGCTTTCCATTCTGCTAGCCAGATCTAATTTCTGATACATGTCGTAAAACAACCACACCTTCAGAATCAACTATTCTGGTCTCAACACTTTCTTCGCTTCCCTCCCTAAGACCAACTCTTATCCTTCACTTTGTGACCAAGCAAGCCTGGAACGACCATTTCTTGGTTTAGGCCAGTTTTGTACAGATTCATCTCTCGAATCAAAAGTACTCCCGTGCAGTACATTGTTTAGGGTTTAGACTCGTTTCTCACCCACACACGAATTTACCAAAATTAGCAGAAACTCTTTTCACCCACAAGCAATTGGCGACCACAGTGGGAGATTAATCTCTCGGTTACAATATCAATTTTCAATTCCCAATTTCATTTCCATCCCAATTGATCTTAGGCTAATTTCAAACCATTTTTAATTTCCTAAATTTCTCAAGATGGTTGATCTTAGGAATGCTTCAGAAACCCTCAATCCCAATTTTACTTCTCCTAGCACCGAAAATACTCCACATATTATCCCTGAATCCGTTCTTTCATTCAAAACCATTGTCGAGGCTATGAAGTCTCGATATTTAACAATTATACATGATTTGACGAAAATTCTGAATGATATTATCGAGAATCAAGCTACTATTGTCAAGACGCAGGACGGAGTATTTACGCTTCTGAAAGCGCTCACGGATCAACTGTCAAAGGAACCAACGCGTATTCATTCGGTAGGAAACGGTATCAACCATTCATTGGATCAATGCTGATGGTGGTAGTCCCTTTTCCAAGATTCATATTCCTACTCCTAGTGAGAAGGATGAAGCATATGGTCACGCTGAATGGAAAGGTATCCACCAAGCTAACTTGTCTGCTCATGAAGATCAAAATATGTTTCCTCAAGATCAGAAAGAAGACTCGTGGGATTTATCATGTTCTCATCAGAGTCCTCGCAATGAAAAGGTGATTTCATTATGTGCATCCTTCCTGGAAGATATCAATTCCCATATTGCATCAGAAGCTGTTAATAGTTCCGTTGCTACTTTACTCAGTCGATCCGAACCGCTCCGGGAAGCTCGTAAAGACGTTTAGGAAAGCAGGCGTCTTCCTAATAAAATATCCATCCTCCAGTCAATCGCTAATGAAGTAACAAACATAAAAACTCCAGCAGCGGAACAGTAACCCAAACGTGCCGCGCCAGCGCATCAGATGGCTTCACCCCAGAAGGTCGCGGCTAAGGTTCCTATGCGACAACAAGAAACCGGATATGCTGCTCCAAACTTCCCGATCGAGAAGATAATCGAACTACTGGAAGTATGGATTCAAGTCGATGTCGTCAAACTACCGCCTGTTAGGCGCCTACCAACTGAAGAACAAATGAAAAATCCCAAGTATTACCATTACCACAGGTTCGTCAATCATCCTACTAGTGAATGCAATGTTCTGAAACGCATCGTCCAAGAAAAGATAGATTCAGGGGTATTGCACCCGGGGATTGGAGATCCTCCGTCTTTTCGCGGATCGGCATAAAGATGTTACATAGACAATAAAGGACGACTAGGGACTTCTCGCGGCCAGGATCCAGAGCCTCCGCTACTCCTAATATTTCTTTGAGCATGACGCCTCCAATCATTACCAGGGCTGCCACACTTCTTCATAAGGACGCGAGGCTGGAGGAGCCAGAGGAAACCAATCTTTCCCATTAACATTATCGATTTGATGGAGAGACAGGAAGTTCTTTGCAAGACTCATACGGACATGGCCACAACTTAGAAGTAGCCGCTTCAACATTCTCTCCAGAAGCCGCTCCGCTTCAGTGTTTCGCTCCAGAAGCCGCTTCAACGTTCTCTCCAAAAGTCGCCACTCCTCCCTGTCAAGGATCGTGATCACAACTAGCCAAGGTTCGTAATTGTGGCTACTTTTTGATCCATCTCTCCAAAGCTCGTGGTCATGGACAGTTTACTCGCTTACGCATCCAACCAATGCCTTTGCTTCCATGGACTCCCATGCAATTCCTGCCAACCTATTTTGTTTCCACGACAATGTAGTCTCTTCGGATCACATCTACTTCCAAGAAATATTGTTGCTCGCTTGTTGATACCAGCCATAGGTTTTACCATAACAACAACCACTACAAAGGTAATCCATACTCTTTCATTTTTAGTTTCACATGGAAGAAATAACAAAATTACCAGTACGGATGCAAGATGGCGATATCTTTATCATGGTCAACCCACCGACCATACAAGATAGAAACATGTAAGCCACACTTGGGGACTGAGGATCTACACGGGATCCCTTCACTATCAAAGATCAAAAGACACGGTCAACCAAAAGGTCATAAACACGATAAGGTCATCTACTCTTCAAGGGTGCAGCGTAAGAATATCATCACCCCTCTGTCTAAAAGGTGTCTGCAACACTTTATGAGGTCGCGGCGGATCTCAAGCCTGCTCGGAGAAAACAACTTCAGAAACTAAAGAGAAGTGCGACTGGGGACTGCTCATTGCAGTCCATCCCGGCAACCATCAAAGACTCCAAAAGAAAGCCACAGAGACACATTCACATATCCAGCCACGCCATCGGATCTAACAGAAGTATAACTGGGGACTGCTCACAGCATCCCGTTCCATGCAATAGTTCAAGATTCAGAAGATGGTTCAAAGGATATCACTTGGAACGAAGTCCTTGAAGACTTGATAGCAGCGCACCAGCACGAGGAACACCAGTCGCTCAACCTACAACGCTCCATGGATCCAGCACTATGTGGTCAAGCCAACTCTCCATGGCACCATCACTCCGTGGTCAAGCCAGCGCCAACGCTCCGAGTGCCAACATCAACAATCCATGGCCAAGCCAGTAGTGCCGACATCGAAAGTTCGTGGTCGAAGTTGCAGCACCATCAGTGCTCCGTGGTCGAAGTTGTCGCGCCATCATCACCGCTCTGTGGCGAAGCAAGCAGCGCCATCCACCATTCCACGGACTGAAGCCAGTTTCCACCATTCTACGGACTAAAGCCGTTTCCACCACCCCACGAGCTGGAGTCAGACGCCATCTCTGCTGATCAGTAGCCAAAATTCCAGCGCCATCCCCGCTCGTTCCATGGTCAAGCCAGTCATCATCATCATTATGTAGCTAAGGTTACAGCGCCAGCATTAGCATTCCGCAACCGAACTTGCATCACCAGCGTTAGCACTCCGTGACCAAAGTGGCAGAGCCAACGCCAGCACCCTATGGCCAAGCCGAAATTACGCAAAACCGCCAATGCAAGGATCACAGATTCCTCATGCCTTTTGCCAAAGGTTATCCAAATTCTTCCTGGAAATCTCTTCATGACTTGCCCTTTTGATTTTTATCCTTGTCTGTCACCATCTTATGCTTACCCCGCAACAATGCCACTGTTACGAGCTAAGCAAGGGACTTAATGTTGATGGTGGTTTTTAGTTTAGGGCTAAATTTGTAAAAGTATATCTACCTGACTCGACATCAGATGTAGTTGACATTGATATGTCTATATTCCATAGGGAATTTGGAGAATATATGCCTGCTCTCTTCATATTATATTGAAACTCAAGCTCCTAGATGAATTTTTCACTAGTATAGAGCCTAACGAGTGTATAAGCTCCTAGCTGCATTACTCACAAATGCCGGAGCCTGTCTGAGTACTTTTATTGTGCTTATGTTCCCCAGCGGAACCCTTAATATTGGTATGGCATGACGGATTTGTGTTCACTCGCATCAGAGTAGCACGGACCTCCAAGTACCAAGGTTAAGTCTCTTGCACAAAATACTCAGTCAGAAAGCAAAGAATAAACACAGTCACGGAGTAGGAGCAACAACGAGGAAAGCGTGCGCCACTTGGACACCCCACATGCTACCCAATCGTCCCTTATTCCTCGTCGACCAATCAGGTCGCTTTAAACCCGCCACACACCCAATGAGTTGTGGCTGGGCCCATACTTGTCGGCCCTATTTCCCATCGACCAATCAGGTCGCATTAAATTTTCCACGCGCACCAAAATGTGGCCACGCCCGTGCTTGGCCTGCCCCTCCTTTTATCGACCAATTAGGTTGCTCTAAACCTGCCACAACACCGAAAGAGGTGGAAATTGCGTCAAGTGGTGACCATGCCAAATCGGCTTCCCAAAGATTGTACAAACAACTGGTAACGTTTGGTAAACAATTTTAGTATGAGATAAATGCCAAAAGTTTCGTATGGATGTCTAGTGTAACATACTAAAAATTCAAATCAATCGGAGCAACGAGCTAAAAGATGCAACATAAAAGGCGAGCTAGGTCATGGCTGAAAACTGACAGAATCCCTCCTGAGTTCTTCCTGGGTTTTACTGTCGGTCTGTTTTCACCTCCTAAACGAGCTCAAAACTTAGATATTCCCGAGTTGGGAGATAGGAAATTCTTTTCCTATAAAAATGGAGGGGCGGGCCCTCGAAATACGAGTCCGTACGAGAATTCTACAACGATTTTAGTGAGGGTCCCACATCTGAATTTTCTGATTACGAAATTTCATGAGTTAACACAAAACAGAAGGTAGCCATAATCAACATCTACCCCCTCATGAGATATGATCTCAGTTATCCAAGTTTGCCACCGAACTGACAGACTTGTGGCAACTTTTAGGCGACCAGTGGCCATGGCTACGCCAGGAACCACTCGCATCACTGCGCAACTGGCATGCACGGGCCATGCCAGCCATGCCGCCATCGCGCCAAACCCTAATTTTGGCCACGACGCCAAATTCTTTGGCCATGCCGCCAAAACCCTAATTTTGTCACGACACCAAATCCCAACTTTTGGTCATGCCAAAACATGCAAGACGCGCATACAAGGCGCACATGCCAGACGCGCATGCCAAAAACATGTCAGACGCGTATACAAGGCGCACATGCCAAACGCGCATGCCAAAAACATGCCAGACACGCATACAAGGCTCACATGCCGAACACGCATGCCAAAACATGCCAGACACGCATAAAAGGCGCACATGCCAAACGCGCATGCCAAAACATGCCAGACGCGGTCACTTACCTCATGCGGCATACCATATATGCTAATTAGGGTTTCGACATGCCAAACCCTAATTTAGACAGAATTTCCACACCAACGTGCCAATGGCCATGGCTACGTCAGGCGCCACCGTGCCAATGGCATGCACGAACCGTGCCATCCATGCCGCAAAACCACTGGCGCGCTTTAAAGGCGCCACTGCCTACAGAAGGTAGCCAGATGCAATCTCAGCCATCCAAGTTTTCTACCAAACTGACAGGCTTGTGGCAAGTTGCAGACGACCAACCGCCTAAATATAGTGGTCATGGCTACGCCAGGCGCCACTTGCACCACCGTGCCACTGGCATGCACGAGCCATGCCAGCCATGCCGCAATGCCGCTGGCATGCCACAAAAGTGTCACTGCACCATCACTAGGCGCCCATAGAAGGTATCTACGATCAACGGCTACCCTTCCTCCTGAGATGCAATCTCAGCAATCCAAGTTTGCCACCGAGCTGGCAGGCTTGTGGCAAGTTGCATGCGACCAGCCGAGGACGAGCCAAATAGCATCGCATGCTATTTTCCTGCAGCAAGCCTCTAGGTCCTTAACTTGCCACATGTAGCAAAATGCTACATGTTTTCCACGAACACACTCGAGACATCAAAACATGTCGCAAACTGGGGGATACTCATCAATGTATTGGCCTGGCGGTTTACAGCGTGCGGCGTGCAAAACGCCTGTTACAAGAAAGTGTCATAAAGCAGGGCGGTTAGTAATGGCAAGGAGTAATGGTGTGAGCGGATCCACCTCCCTCATTATGGAAACATAAATCCCAACATTACATGTTACTCTTCCATCACTCAATCGTTTCCACTTCCTACAAGACCAGGGTATGTTTTGCTGCGACTTGTATAAATAGGTCTCGCCCATTTCCACCAAAAAACAAGTTTTTTGGTCGGAGAAAAACACAGTATTCAGAAATCACCTGAAATCACCTGGTAGCTTTACATTATGCTAGCCAGCTCTATTTTCTGATACAAGTCGTAAAACAACCACACCTTCAGAATCAACTATTCTGGTCTCGACACTTTCTTCGCTTCCCTCCCTAAGACCAATGCTTCTCCTACACTTTGTGACTGAAGCAAGCCTGGAACGGCCATTTCTTGGTTTAGGACAGGTTTGTACAGATTCATCTCTCGAATCAAAAGTACTCCCATGCAGTACATTGTTTAGGGTTTAGACTCGTTTCTCACCCACACACGAATTTACCAAAATCAGCAGAAACTGTTTTCCCCCACAAACAACGGGTATGTGTACCTAAGGTGACTGGTTTAATAGTTTGCAAACTTACAAACTCAGCAGAAATTTTCGGATCTAAAACTTCCGCTGGTACACGTACCCAACCTGTCTCCTTCACCAATAATGTATGCACACATATGCACACACTTGGTTTCCGGCACATAGATTTATACACTAATGTGCGAACACACTATATATGCTTATACCCATAGTTGGTTACATAATCTCAACTCTGCATTTCAATTATTGAAACATTCTTCTATAATGTTATAACAGTCGTTATTCACAACTATCGTCATCAAATCTATTTTCAAGATTGAAATGTCATCATGACTTTCGTCACGGGTTAAGATAAAAAGTTGTTAAAGCGAAAGCTTACCAACACATATTTCGAGAAAAATATAGGCGAGTAACTCGGATCGAAATAACAAATGTGTATGTATGAAAATTACCATACTTATACGACTTCGTCTCAAGAGTAGGAGATAGAGTACATAGACTTTTGAGTGATAGATAAGTTCAAGTCTCCACATACCTTTTAGTCGGATGAAGTTCCACTGGTTATTTGAGTAGTTCTTCATCTTCGTAAGATGGTCACCATGGAGTCTGGATCTCAACTACATTAAACTGTCCTAAACCGAGACTTAGCTATAAGTAGTCTAGAAATCAAGACATATAGTTTTGACAACCAAACTTGACAAACATGCTTGAGATAGAAACGCATGTGAGTTCGACCGAGCAATGCTCTAACACACCTCACAAGTATTAAACCTTTGGAATCAAAAAGTATGAGACGAATAGAACTTTGCGATTTTTATCTACCTTGTTCAAGTGAGAAGCTTAACAATCAAACAAGATCAGGATACATGAACTATCAAAATAAAAGATAGTTGGACCTGGCTTCAGGAATCCCAGTGAATTCTTTGTAGGCGATAAATCATAGAAGGGTTTTAGGAATAGGACGACTCTAGTTTACAACTAGGATACACAAAGGGTAATGTTGGGATTCAAAGAACCCAGTTTCTTGAGGTTCCCCTTTTATAGACTTTCAAAGTATATGTTGCTTTAGGTTTAAGCTAAGATAGATTTGGAACCAAGCAAACAATATCCACTGTCAGATGAATCTTTGAAATATGATTCATATATCAAGATATACACTCTAGTTAGGATGAACCACAGCTGAACCGTGTATAAAGATATTGTTCACGGACGGTTAGCCGAAACTAGACAATTGAACTATAAGCTTAATCATTTTCATAAACACTTAAGACTTTGAAATTTGAATCACAACCTTAGGTTATAATGTGATCAATCATGTCTATGGTGTTTTTAGAGATTTAATCAAATGCTAATTATCTAGTAGAAATAATTTTATGTGCATCTGAAAATATTCGACAGGGCAAGTACGTGTACTTTACCCTGTTCGTGTACGCTACCTTGTCATGGTACGTGTACCAGGTATTTGTACCCTTAAGACAAAAAAAGGTTATGGATCTTACAGAACTATTTCGGTTTGCGTACCGGGTATGTATACCACACCGGTTTCAAAACAAACAGTTCTTTTTTCGTATACATACTAGATATGCATACCAATCCAGGTTCACGAGTTCACATGCTTTTTGTGGTATGGATAGCGGGTATGCGTACCACTAAGTTTCTGTCGACATATAGATACTCCAGTACGTGTACTGAGTACATGTACTAAGGTTCCATACATATAACAGTTTTCACCAGTATGTTAACTAGTATGCATACTGTCCTGTATCCAGATTTACAGTAGTTCTATATTTCTCTCTAAATTAATTTGAAACATTCCCAAATAATATCAATAACACATATTTCTATTCTAGGCTATTTTTGAATGATAATTCTTGAATCACAATTAAGATTATGCACAATAATTTGTTCTTAACCGAAATTCACCAAGTATGAACAAATGTTCATTAAGCTTAGTCATATATTTTTAGAACTAATTACCAAGATAAACTTGACTCAAAATTCTTGATATGCTTGCAATAGTCTAATTAGTTATGTAACAACATATCATAGAAAGAAGGATGAATATAACTTGAGAAATAGGTGGTTCAGTCTTCACTTACCTTTTGTAGAAGAAGTTCTCTGAAAGCTTCGGTTGATCTTCCACTTCAAACGGTAGAACGCAGTGATGCCCGATTCTCAACTGCACACTTCTATCCTAATCCGAGACTTAATTAATTTTAGACTAGAAATCAAGATATAATTTTGACAACAAGCTTGATATAGCAACACTTGTGAGTTCGACCGAGCAATGCTCTAATAAGAAGGTCTAAGTTATTTTATGAATAATTAGAACCTGATAAGATAAACTGAGTTAATTCTGATCACTTTTTGTGTCTTATCGAATCAAGTGATTGTACATACACAATCGGTTCGGTTAAGAACTAAGTTATGTTAGTTGATTTATCGGACTAAGGGAAAATTTATTCGGGCAATTGTTTCCTGGATAACATACTAAACCAAGATTACTTTTGAAGTTTCGGTTTTAGTAATGGTTATCTAAAATGGTATGTGAAAACTTCGTGCTTAACTCTCATAGGTTGTACAAGTCTTATGGATTTGTAAAATTCTCTCGGTTTGCTCATTTGTTTATTCCTTTCTTTGTCATTTTTATGGAAAAAAAGGGGAGAAATATATAGAGTAAACAAGTGATTTATGATTACTAGGAAAGAATATGTGTGCTTAAACTTTATATCTAACGAAAGAGTAAAGCATAGACTAAGGGGGAGAAACATATCATCTTGCTGTATAGTATTTCATACTGCAAAAAGGGGAATAACAAAGATGTTCAGATTGAATATTTACTAGCTTTCCTTCAGGGGTTGTAAAGCTTTTGTTATTCAAATTTCCACAACGACATTTATTTTTTGAATATGTGTAGGATATTGTGATGTTGAAAATTGGAATCAAACGTATGAAGAATGAGTTATTTTTAATTCGTTTTTCTCCATATGTAATAGAGTTTTGTCACTAAAATTGACAAAGGGGGAGATTGTTAGAGCATAGCTCGGTTGAAACACCAAGCGTTGGTATGTCCAGTTTGGTTGTTATATTTTAGTATCAAAACTCATCTAGAGTTGCTTGATTAATTACTAGAGTCAACTTCGTTTAGGTTAGACTAGAAAGTCTAGGAATGTTGAGACTTACAAGTATTACTCTGAAGACCTGAAGAATGTGAAGAAGCAGCGACTACAACGAAGACATCATCCTTCTACTTGAGGTTAGTTATACTGACTTGACTTGTTTATATTCCTGACGTATCATTCAAGTCACTTTTTATTGAAAATATAACATGTGAATCTATATCTGTAACACTCTATAGTGATTAGACTTGGTTATAGCATTATGATCAAAGTATCTTCATACACACGACATCAACATAATCTTTGTACATATGATATAGGTGTGATTTCATCCTAGGAAACTATGAACTATTACATTGGTTTAAGGAAGTAGATGTATAAACTTGTTTCATAATTGAAAGGGAAATCATACGTGTGTTGGTCCAGTTTTTCATTGAAGATTATTTACATGACCAATGCAAGATGACAAGGTAGAACCAATCTTAACTTATGTTGAGAATCAAGGTATAACCGGTCATAGCCTATTTTGAGTGAGATGGTATAACCGATCCTAACTAGTTTTGGAAAGCATGGTATAACCGGTCATAACATATATCTAGTGACATGGTACAACCAATCCTAACTTGTATTGGGAAGCAGGGTATAACCGGTCATAACCTATATTGGGTGTATTGGTATAACCAGTCCTAACTTAGTTTGGGAGTCATGATAGAACCGGTCCCAAGAGCAAAACCAAGTTTCCAATATTCATATATTTCTTTATGTTGTGTGTGAACTTGGAATTAGGGTTTGATAAGATAGGAAACTTCTAGATGTCGACATTATTGAACATGTGCATAACTCTTACCATTAATTGTTCAAAAATATTCTTTGATGCTCAATGTGATCCCAAACCGAAATATTGAAAAGCATTTAATTATGATTTTCGATTTTATATGTTTTAATTACAAGCAATTAAAGCATATACTTTTGAAAAGGATTATTATTTAATGTGCTAAATGTCATAAACCATTATTTATTTACTAAGATGCCCCCGTGTCTAACATTACAGTTTCTTCTATTCATATAAATAAAGGCCTAATATATTGTATTTTACATATATATGAATGCTAATTCTCTATTTCTTCTCCCTATTTTCTGTCTCATTCTCTATTCACAACACGTCATCAGCACGTAGCTCTAATCACTAGAAATTCTATTCACAACACATCATCAGCACATAGCTCTAATCACTAGCAATTTTATCATGATCGATTCTTAATTTATTTTTATTTTAAGAACATAATCGGCTATTTTGTTTTTTACATAGAAACTAAATCCTAATTATTTTATTTTCTAAATTAGGTTTAAATTTATTTTTGCATCTATACGAGTATAGATATAACATACACTTGTTGGTCTGTCTCGGTGGATCAAGGTCTATTACTTTTATGTCAGAATAAAAGGTTACAAGAGTTATATACATACCAATTATATAAGATGTGATGATTCTCTCTAGATTCAAGAAAATAAATCTTGGAGAAATAGAAGGCATCTCTCTCTTGAAAGTCGTTGCGTGATATTTTCCTTTTAACATGGGGGCGTTTCTTTGTAGACAGTTTTCTATAGTTCAATGTAATAATTTCTATGCACCATGGTGAATACTAATATTAATTCTACTAGTTTGTCATCCGTGTGCTGGAATCCTGGATTCATGTTTTAAAACTAACTTCATTACAATTATAAAACTTAGTAAAAAATCAATAAGCTAATATCTTAGTTGGTGTGCAAGAAAATAAGTAAGATCAAAATAAAACGGGTTCCAGTTAATGTAATACCAATGTAACTAATCCTTGCCTTTAACCAAATCAAGTGTGTTTGCGTTGCAGAGAACGGAGGCGGAGCCAAAATTCCTAAGTTTCGGGTCCAAAATTTTGCTTTCTGGTGCAAACTTTTTTTTTATGAGGTACAGAAAAACAAAATTAGGCATGTATAGAAAAAAAAAATTAGGCATGTAATAGACTTACACCTGTAACGATCCCAAAATATCCGGGACATAAAAATAAATTACCTTGTTATTGATTGCATCCAAGATGGATGACTTATATTGAACATGCATGCGTTTGCATTGATGCGTTAATCTAGTTAACTAAATTCGACATCAATTTTCTAGTTAACTATTTTGTTCTTGTTAGGAGATCAACTATTATTTGGGCGGAAAATGTATCAGCTTTTTGTAACAAATATTCAATTAAACATGCATGGACAGGTTATGCCTTATGGGCAATCTTAACCTATTTGAATATCCAGAAATGGACTATGAACCAATATGTAATGGACTATGGATCCTCTAATTATGGTCGGCATGGGCCAATATTATTTGTAATTTGAGGAAACCTCTTTTTCTAAATTAAAAAAAATTTAAAAAAAAGGTACATTTTGACATATTTCTGGGACTTATAGCTATGAATCATGATTATTTTCCAGTCTTCGTAATTTCTGGAATGCTATATGGCTAAGTAATGAATATGTGATTACGTATTTTTGTAACTTGATTGTCAAACTTTCATGACTTATAATATCTACATCCCTAAGCACCACGACCATTGTACAGTAGAACCTCCATATAAGAATACCCTGCAAAGAAATAAACTTCGTATAAGAATAAAAAATAATGGTCCCAGCTTGGCTTAATCAGTGTAAAAATTACCTATATATATATATATATAAGAATAACCTCTATGTAAGAATATTTTCTAATGGTCCCAAGAGTATTCTTATATGGAGGTTCTACCGTACCCACATTAACTCTTAGAACATGTGATGACACATCTAAAAATACGAACCCACCAGGAAATTCCTTAGGATAACGACTGCTACTAATAAAGTTAGAACTTTCAACGTTTTTATTGATTTTCACAGTATCCTTTCCCAGCTAAGTGTGTAACTCGCGTGGTATTTCATGGTTGATGGATGCTTTTTTCCTTTGTATAAGTAACAATATGGATATTTAGTTGTGTTATTGTTCTTCATGGCCCTGCACGGTGGAAAAACAAAACAACCGAGCATTTATTACGGACGTACTTTGAGTGCATGAAATGGGATTCGATAATGTTGTATACGACATCCACTCACCTAGAATCCCATCAACGGATCAGGAGATTGCTGAGCGTGCTAAGAAGATGCTTGCAGTTTTGGAGAGAAACATTTCTATTGAATAATCCAAATTGTGGGCTTAAACTCGTAAGTATGTTGAGGTTATGCTAGCCCTAACCAACACGTTGAATGATGCCAAGAACCCTTGCCAGTGCTAAATGAGAGATGATGTTTCACTAAGACAATACTACTATAGATCTATTCTTGTTTAAGGATAGAAAAGAAAAATTATCCTGTGTGATTCCAATATTACTGAAATCCATATTTCGAGCAGTATAATTCGCTGTTTTTTTTTTCCCTTTGCTAGAGATCGGAGATCACATATATATAAAATACACAAACGAAATATGATAAAAATATAGCCTTCAAGGAAAAAAAAGCATGATAAAATATCATCAATCATTATCTTGGGCCCTTCCTGCAAATATATAAAGTTTCTCATCTCCCACTCTCTAATTTCCACTGAAAAGATATTTATATTCCACACTTAGCTGGGAGTAATCAGAATCCAAGATCTTACAATACTGCCCGGTCCAAGGAATTGAGAGTTCAGCTACTGAGCATCTGATTCATTCGAACCAGGAAACGTATATTCATCACCATATAATCTGCTACTATCATTATGACACGTACACTTATTAGCTTAACCCAAATCTTTAGTTTATTACTGATATATCAACGATTGATGGTCATCAATAGAGTTCTTCAGGTGATACCACTTAGATTATATATGTACCTATGCAAATTTTAGGTAATTTACTGGAAAACACTCTTCTGTACAAACAATCGACGCATTTCCTTCGCTCACATGGATCAGTAACAATCGACGCCGATGAAGACAAATAAAAGTCCAACCGGTCCAATTCACCCTAATTGTATCGTTCAACAATACAAAACTCAACAGTTCAGCCCAAATATGAATTCACATCTGGAAATTAAAACTCATAGTTTTATCATACTTGGACTTTGGAGGCTATAACATGATATATAGTACACTCGAGACCCCTTTATAATTATAAAACTGCCATGTTTGAGTCTGATGCAAGAGCAGTTTCCCCAGTCTGATTTAACTGCAAGAGATGTAGTTGAAAATACGTAGACCATATTGATTCCAACCTCGATCTTGATTTTAGGCTACCACATTTAAAATAAGGGGAGATACACGTATAAAGCAACTTCAATGCAATATCTATACTCAAATAAACGTGCATGTATTGCTCGGAGTGCTTTATATAGCAAAGACCAAATCCAAAACTCTATTATTGTTTTATCTTTTTTGGTAACAATGTCGTTCAATATCTTAAAATCATTATTTTATAAATTAGTAATAGTATTGTTTAATATTTTAAAATCCTTAAAATATATGTATTTTCAACGATTTGAGAAAGCCACCATATTAAAACAATGTATTCACAATCTATTATAATTTTTTTAGAGGAATTAACAATAAAAATAATTAATAAATATGATTTTGCGTTCTGTTTAGCGAAACATAAAATCCAAAAAACCATATTAATACTACTACTACTACTTCTTCTTCTTTTTTTTTTGTAGTATTAGCGATCGATATCTTAAAACCGAATCCAAAACCTCTATAGCTAGTATTTTTTCTTTTTGGTAATAATTTCGTTTAATATTTTAAAATTCATAAATTTATGTGAGAAAATGAAGTTGTAATTAGTAAAAGAATGATTTTGAGAACTATAACCGGACATTGGACATTTTTGTTTTTTACATTTTTCTATCAATTAATTATGCAATTGATTTTGTGATTGATTTAGTTTTTTGATTTTTACGAATGTGACAATTACTTTAGGTAAAAAAAATCGTTTTCCATTAAAAAAAATCTCGTGGGGCCAGGAAATAGTTTTCCTATTTTGTATTATGCCACGTCAAATAAATTTCCTTTAAAATATTTGGTGGGACCAGAATCAACCAGGCTCCGCTAAATGAGAGCGCTCGGAAATTTCTTATTTTCATATAGATAATTTGAAGGTTTTTTTCTTACAAAATAACATTTCAGATTTTATAGAACTATTTCCATGTTATAACCTTTTTCCAACAAAAATATCATAAAACAATTGCATGATAAAAAGTATTGTATCATACAAATTTGTTATTCTGGAATTAATAAAAATTAAAAATTCTAATTAATTTTGTTAAACAAAATAAACTAAGAAAAAAAAAAGTAGAAAAACTTTGTAGAAAATAATTTAAAATCATTACGCCCGCTATAACAATTAGATAGAAATTTAAATTATAAGTTTATTTGCCTTTTTTTTGCCGACTTGCCTAAAGATAAAGTAGAAAAACTAAAAAATATTTGTAAAACCATTTCATGCCTAAAAGATAAAGTAGAAAAGGTGAAAAGACTTTGTAAAATCATTTTTATGCACGTTATAGCCGTTGGATGGGAATTCAAACCGTATATTCTTTTTTTTTCTAGCCAAAAACGTGCCCGCACCTATTATAACACGTTGTAACGGCCGCGACCATCGACTATGATCCCAGGTTTATTTCTTTTTTTTCTTCAAATTCTATTACAATCCTTGCGTTTGATACATATTTTAATAATAACTTTTATGAAAGAAAATATTTCTAAAAAATCGTACTAATAAAACCCAAGATAATATCTGGTATAAAATCATTCTTATCATGTGTGGAGGAGCAGAGAGAAAAGGTCCCACAAATGTAAAAGATGAATTTGAGTTTATGGTATTGAGTTCCTATAACAACCAACAAATTATACCCGAGACCCCTTTATACAACGGTTATGTTTGAGTCAGATTCAAGGGTTGATGTTTGAGTATGACCAATGAAATAGGGACTTATAAATGAAATAGGGATGTCGAACTACAGTTGGGGTAAACTAAGTCATATTATACTAATAGAAAATAGGAAAGAACACAGGTTGCACTTTACAGTTGCGCTTCAAATTATTTTCACAATTCTACAATGTTTTATATGTCAGTTTAGGAACATGTCCAAATTATGCAATCACATAAAAATGTTGTTGTTCCACAAACGACTAGAAGTGTGGACACAATCATATTTCCGATAGCATGCCATTAGAAAGGATCCTGCTAACACAAAGTGTTCTCAAACAAATAACTCAAACTTTTCAAACAATATGAAAACGCCTTACAAATATAAACCCTTTAAAAAAATTATAGAATAAATTATGTTCTCCTTTGAAGCTTTTCATAAGGATTGTACAAATCCTAAAATTAAAGGAAAGAATCTAATACATATTCTAAAACGACATTAGTGAGGAAAGGAGACCGCGGTAGTTTCAAGCAATTAATTAGGATCACCACTCCTAGAGTTTACCGGACTTAGGCATTTACGAAGTTCCGGATGCCAATGAAAGATATACTCATCATCTCCCAAACAGGAGGGCATGCCCATATATAGCAGCTCATGAACCCTCATGACTTGGGAATATTCAAGTTATCTTATCTGAAATAAAAAAATAAAATAAAAAAGGAATGACACTATTATTTAATATATGTTATTTTGGAACTCTTACTGCTAAGGGTAATGATCTTCATGACAAGTATCAAAGCATGTTATGACACACAAACGTACGAAGAGCTTCAAAAATTCGCATATCGCGTTGGTTTGGGTGCTGACATTCAAATCCAACTTCTTTAACCTGTGTGCTAAAAAGGAACACTTCTACCCCTCCGATTTCTTGAAAGATCAAAATTATCTAGAGGAAACATCAAATCTAGCGGATTTCCTAAAAGAAGTATGAATTTTAAAATTATTAAGCTCGGGCCTATTTTCCCGCAACAAAGAGAAAGATATGGTACCTCGGATTTAGAGGGAAATTCTGGAGAAAATTTTCTGTGTATAAAATTATTAAACTCTAACTATAAGTGCTCCTGGGATCTGGAATATTGAATATAATTACTTCACAAAAGAAATAAAGTTGTGTATATATCATTGAACATAAACATGTACTATAACTAAAAAAAAGTCACCTCATCTGTACTTTTCACATGGAACCGAGCCCTTTGTTGTTTGTCCTGCCTTAAACGCTCAAAAATCCACAGCTTTGTATGATCACTTAGTGTGGTATTAGGTATATCTTTTGCACCATCACCTTAGGTGATAACCTTTTGTTCATGTTTATTCCATGAAATACCCGTCGCCCATGAAGTACTTATGATCTTGCAGACACAAATTTACATCACTCTCATCAGCGGTACCTTCATCGGAACAGACCAAGCTAGCCAACTATTATAACAAAAAGTCAAAAGTCTCCATTAAAACTGATTCAAGCTTTTATAAGTTGTTCAAATTTTTTTATAAGAAAAATAAGACTTGGGGAAAAAAAATGGGGACTAATACCGACTTTATTCTCCACCAAGGATATCGACTACTTCAACAACTACTAGAGATATTGAATTCCCTGTAAATCATCGGAAATGTACACATCCAAATCCTCATTTATCTAATAAAAATGCAAATTTTGATATTGAATCTGTGTACATATTACTCAACTGAAAACTGCAAGAAAATAAAAATTAAATAACGAAAACCTGAACGGTGCTGATATTATTCTCTTACCGAAGCTGCAAACACAAAAAATCAGACGTATAAAAAAAATACAATAAAAATATCAAAATCAAACCAAAAACAGTAGTAATGGTCGTCTGCATTAGTAAGAATATCAATGGAAAAAACATTGATGTTATTTTTTTTTGAAAAAACATTGATATTACATTATTGATATGATTAACGTGACTAACGATAAACTATTCACTATTTGATCATATCTATATTTGCAGAATAAGTTTGTATATACCTTGATATTTCTTGGCATATGGCTACAACAACGACAACGACAACGGTGCATGATCGAGAGTACCTGCAAAATGATCAATGAAAATAGATTGAGAAACCTAAATCACGATAAAGAAAAGCTGAAAGAGAGAAGCAACGTGTAAAATAGGATTTAATATTTTCTCCGATGCTTTATATAGTTAGACTCCCAACCCTCTCAAATTCCATAAATAAATAAAAAAGTTGGAAATAATATTAGTTCGATATCTAACCAACCCCTCTATAAAGAAGAAAATAAACGTCTAAAAATAGCAATGTTCTTTATATTTAAACATTTCCATAAATAAAGATTTTGTTTTTATAGAGATACCATAGCCATAATTTCCATAAAATAAAAATTTTCTTTTAGAATAAATATGGACATCAAAAGATTTTGTTATAATGGAGTATTGAATATCCATATTTATTCTTTTGATATATTATTTCCAAAAATAAATAGAAGATAGTAAGCGTGTCGTGCATGGCAAATAAAAAAAGTAATTAATTTTTTTTCATTTTTGGATTGAATAATATTAAGAAAATTCATATTGAAACTCGTTTTGCTATTCTATCCAAGATTTTTGGGTTTTTCTTTATTTATTTTTCTTGCTCATGAATAATGTTTATGGTTTCGCCTAATCTTTTGTCTCTTTTAATAGTTTGTATTTTATATATTTGACAGGATTTGTCAATTTGTATGTGGAGGAAGAAGTATACTTGACCATCAGCAGGTATTTTATCTTAAATTTTAATCATTGTTCATCTAAATTTTGATGGATGATTTTTCATTTTCATCTCCATCGTAATTGTAACGAAAATTTATTTGATTATTAGGAGCTTGGATGTTGTAGTAAGGATTAGTTTAATTTTTAGTATGTAATCGGACATTTGACATTTTTGTTTTAATTTATGATTGATTTAATTATATGATGAAACATAGTCATGATGCATACTTTAATTCAATATTAATAGTTTAATCCTGATGAATGATATAAATGTTAATTTATTTTCATTATTTATTTGTGTGTTTTTATGTTAGGATCTAATTATATATTTTTAAACGGTAGTTTTTTGAATTTTTTGGTAATTTATAAGATTTAGTTGTTTTAGAAATATTTATCTTAAATATATTGCATGATAAAAGATATTTTGTTAGATTTTTTACCTAAATTTTATGAATTACCAAAGTAATCGAAATGGTGGGGACAGAATCAACTAGATGCTCCGATTAACCACGTCGCTCGAAAAAACTCTATTTTTATATAGAGAATTTGTATGTTTTGCATGTTCTCGGCCGGATTCAATACCTTGACAACCACATGTTCGGTTGTTGAATTCATCAAAACTACACCCATGGACTGAACTAACGCAAAAATCCCAGTACACCGTATGAGTCTTGTCTGTGTGCACTAATGGTATTGAGTCTAAGATACATCCTAAAGTTACATACTTGGTAACTATTTTATTTTGTTTTTATTATCACTTTCCAAGTTCTGTTTATTTTTATTTTTCTTATATAATTGATTTGAGGTACCCAGTGATATATGGGTAGTCAATTTAATTACGGATAAGTTTGATCTGTTTTTCTATTATTTTTTCATAGAGAAAGAAAAAAAAATTCATCGAAGAATGGTTTGCAGTTTCTATTCCCTCAGTGAAATTGTAATCGCAAAAAAATCGGTACAATCACGTGCATGGTTCATAAACCTCCGTCCAATTAAGTTTGGTATCTTCATCCATTGGATGAAGATAAGATAATGTGATTTATATCTATAGTTTCTACTTGATGCGTGTCGTAACCACAACAAATTAATTAATATTTTTCTCACTAATTAAAAAGTAATATAGCGATAGTAAGGATCGTTCCCACGAGGAGCAAGAGGTTTTAGTTGTCTTATAATGTCACAAAAAATGGGGGTTCTAATTTTCATAAAGTAAAAGAATAAACAAAACAATTAAAAAGATAAAGTTGAAATCAATAAGAGAGATTAGATCAAGGAATCCTTCTTCGTTGCAAAACAATGATTCAAGTTATGTTTTTCATCCACATGTTATTAATCACAAATTATCACCAACCGTAGGTAAAGCAGCTAGCTCAGTGCTAAACCCCTAAATCCCTAGTATCACCGGATACGGAAGTTCTCGACTACCGCATTCTATTCACCAAACTACCTAGTAGTAGCTCACTCAAGATGTAATTTAGTTAAACGCATTAAGATTTATGAATTTATTAGGTTGATATTAGTAGTTAGACTCTTAGCTCAAGGTCTACTTGCTAACGTTGTTTCCACACACAATTGCTCCACGGAATCCCTCCGCAATATCTCGTGTTTTCCACTTGTGTAAAGAGTCAAGAAACGATTTACTTATCCCCTAACTTTCACTAGCTTTAGATTAATTAACAAATCAATTTATTATGCATCCTAAACGACCTATCAATCAACCACGAATGTATAAACATTCCTATTAGTAAAAACAAACGATAATCATGTGAAAACTTCAAAGTAGATTTAAAACAAAACTCAAAACATGTCAAGAACTAGGAATTCATCCTCAATCAATAAAATTAGCTACTCATTCTAAGGAGTTCACACAAAGAATAAAGAAAAGAGAAGTGTTGTGTGTATAGAGGTTGTGTAGAAGTTGTGTAGAGAACTTCTCTATTTATAGACTTCAATTTCCTAGCAATCCTCTTAGGAATAGAATCCTCATTCCATAATAACACCACTTTCCCTCTGTAGCTCAACTTCCAAATCCAAGTCTTTCTCAAATCTTCCATCTTCTCTTTCCAAATCCAAGCCCAATTCTTCAAACCCATGAGTCTAGATGAGTCTAGAAAATTCTTCATTAATTGAGTCGCCCGAACTTCACAGGTACCACCAGAATACGGCATCGGAAAGCTCCTTGCCGGTCGCTGGAATCTTCATCGCCGCTGACAGAATATTCCGTCCGGTACCTTTATATTTAACTGTCAATCTAACGGTCTTCTGTTAGTCAGCTGGGTCAAGGAAGGGAGTTAGCCGAGTCAGCTCAATCTTACTGGCTCTGAATTGTGTTCGCCTCTGAAATGACTAGTTTGCCCTTGTCGCTCAATTTGGATGATTTCTTCTTCTTTTCTTCTGCATGACTCCAAATTAGCTATAAAACTCAAAACACTTGTAAAATACATAATTTACAAGAAAGCATAAACAATAGATAATAAATAGGATGTATTCTACACCCTATCAAATTCCTCCACACTTAGACTTTGCTAGTCCTCGAGCAAATCAAACTAAAACTTACAACTTCAAAGCGTTTCAGCGTCCCAAGCATCCAAAGAGTTATGAGGACATAGAGTTTTTGCATGCTAGTAATAAGAAGTTAGAAATACTAAAGAACATATTCTCATTCTTAAATGTTGAGTGAGAAATAACCACACCATAATGAGAGAACGCATGTTTGAGAGCGATCAATAAGCATTTCGCCTCGACTTCTGCCTCACCAAAAAGGGTTTTATGAAATTGCACTCAAAGGACGTACTTTTATGGTTCTCACATGTGTGCAGGTAGGAATGAAGAGAGAATTCCTGCAACACGTTGAATGGTGGGAAGGACAACTTCCGAAATATTTTAAAAACCCACATCTTTTAACGTTTTGAAAAACCATTTTTCTGACGATCTCTAAGAAAGGAAATCAACCACTATTATCGAGGATGAGATTACTTGCTCACCTTCACATCCGATCGCCAATGATGATAACACCACTCTCACGGCATCCAATAGAAACGTATTCCGCTCCTCGTCTTCATCTTCTTGGTCTTCGTCTTCGACTTCAACTATTGATGATAAACTTTTGAATTTCATAGATCCTTGACAATTTGTAACTTTCTTCCTCAAAATCGTTGTCGCTTGAAACTTCTTTATAGATTTTCCTTCCCCCACGGCTTAATAAATAAAACAAAAATAAAAAAATTCTTGTCTCGTTTTTTTTTTCATTTACTTTTTTTTTTAGAGACAAGAGAAATAAAATACAAAACAAAAGTGAAAATAAAAACAAACCATGGCCGTGGGAAAAGTACTTTACCGCTTGATTCTTCACAAGTTATATCGTCTCGAAATCATAAACTTCAATAATTCTCATATTTTGCTTTTCTTTGCTCTTGTAAATAAGTCTTCAACATGTATATATAATTCCGCTCATTGTCTAGTTTTTTTACTTGGATATGAAATTTTCTCTTTTCTTGTTCCGTTGCTTGTAAACCTTGAACATTTTCAACTTTCCTTGTAGATTTTGATGTCGCTCCCTTGTTGATGATGATGGTGTTTCTATGGATCCGTTGTTTTCGAGAGAGAGAATTGTTTTAACTGCAAATCGAACTACAAGAAGGAGGCTTTCATCTATAGACGTCACCCTCATGATTGACAAAATTAGCACTCAAGAGATCAAAGAGTAGTGCTTCTATTGGTGGGAGGTTGGGTAGCTCAGCATTCTACCCGGAATTAACGTACGGTGACACACACTCAAAAGAAAGCTCTTTAGTTATTTATAAAGAAATCTGGTCGGTGCCTCGCATGATATAAATAGGGTAGTCTCCACTATTGATTGATCAGCAACTCTAATAATGCATGTCTCCCTGCTCCTAATTTGCATCACCGGCATGATTAAATCCATTATTTAACACTCTAACAAGCAAGAAATCCGAACGTAGTTCCCTAACACTTCCAAGTTCAGTTATGTCGGTCAGAATTATCTATGTAAACATACTTAGAAGTATGCTAGTGACTCTAAAATCTCTAAAAATTGGAGGTTTTATGCAATTTTTTTTTTTAAAATATGCTTAACCACTCCCCCACACTTGAACCTTACATTGTCCTCAATGTAATTGAATCGTCCAAGTAAAGTAAAGGTGGGAAATCCTAACATGATATGGAACAAGAAAAAATAAATAAACAAAACAAAAAACAAAAGGATAAGAAATACAAAACCTATGGGTTGCCTCCCATTTAGCACTTGTTTTAAAGTCGACGGCCCGACTTGGCTTCTTGTAAGATTCACTCCCCATATACTAACAATCTGAAAATTTGGGGATCCACCCACAGTACCTGTTTTGCAAACAATAACTCCATACAAATGTTAGCACAAGAAAACAATAGTGAAATTATCGCTCGATAGAAACTTCCCCCACACTTATTCTTGTCCACACTCAGAAGTGTATAAAGAACATAGAATTTGGGAACTTCCATGTATTTCTCTTGGCGAACCTGCATAGTGTTAGCATCAAGTGTTTCCAATGGTGGATATCTAGAAACAAAATCATCCAAAAATACTTTCGAAGCACATACATTCAAACCAATAAGAGTTAAAGGAGAAGAATCAATATGCAAAGAGTTAGACAAACCTTGCACAATATCTTGTATTACGGAATCCTCTTCATCCTTAAAAAATTCAAGTGAATTACTTACCTCTTGTATATCATGGTCCTTTATCAAACCTTGCAACCATTCTTCGTTGTTTTCTTCCTTAACCAAAGTCTTGGCATCATTATAATCATTGGAAAGTTCAATTGGGTCTTCCACAAAATCATTCAATTCGGTTTCATTCTCAAGCATCATCGCTTCAACATCCTCGTCATCAGAATCGGCCCATTCCTCTCTCATAAAATCTTCTTCGGTATAAATTGAAAGATATTCTTTTGAGGGTGTTACACCATTTATAACAATAGGCAAGTCACATCCAATCTCCTCCTTTTGAATAGGTGAAGTATCGTTATTATGATCCGGAGTTGGAATAACTTTATCCTTGTTACAATAATTTTCATAAGGTTCAAAATCATCATCATAACCCATATAATAACGTTTTTCACGCTCCATTCTTAAAAATCTTTTAGCTTGAAGAATTTCTTCATCCGATGTTAGGCCTTCATCGATCAATTGATAGAAAATTCTCTCAAGTTCCCTCAAACTAGGTTTCCTTACACCGAGGAGATCACGCATAGATTTAGAAGCATTACTATCCTACCCTCCTAGTGATTGTTCACTTACATACCCGTCATAAGGTTGTTGATATGTATGAGAAAATCCATAAAGTGTGTATCCTAAGGATGGGTGAAAGTTGGCATAATGTTGAGGTTGAAAACCGTATTGATTGTTGTAATGTGCTTGCTCTTGTCCACCATACATGGAAAACTGGTACCTGAAATAAAAATTCTAGAAAAAAAAATTAGAAGCAAAAATAAAACGAAAATAAAATAAAAACAACTAAAGCTGCTCCGCTGCTCCCCGGCAGCGGCGCCAAAATTTGATGCGTGTCGTAACCACAACAGATTAATTAATATTTTTCTCACTAATTAACAAGTAATATAGCGATAGTAAGGATCGTTCCCACGAGGAGCAAGAGGTTTTAGTTGTCTTATAATGTCACAAAAAAGGGGGGTTTTAAATTTTTCAAAGTAAAAGAATAAACAAAACAATTAAAAAGATAAAGTTGAAATCAATAAGAGATATTAGATCAAGGAATCCTTCTTCGTTGCAAAACAATGATTCAAGTTATGTTTTTCATCCACATGTTATTAATCACAAATTATCACCAACCGTAGGTAAAGCAGCTAGCTCAGTGCTAAACCCCTAAATCCCTAGTATCACCGGATACGGAAGTTCTCGAGTACCGGATTCTATTCACCAAACCACCTAGTAGTAGCTCACTCAAGATGTAATTTAGTTAAACGCATTAAGATTTATGAATTTATTAGGTTGATATTAGTAGTTAGACTCTTAGCTCAAGGTCTACTTGCTAACGTTGTTTCCACACACAATTGCTCCACGGAATCCCTCCGCAAGATCTCGTGTTTTCCACTTGTGTAAAGAGTCAAGAAACGATTACTTATCCCCTAACTTTCACTAGCTTTAGATTAATTAACAAATAAATTTAGTATGAATCCTAAACGACCTATCAATCAACCATGAATGTATAAACATTCCTATCAGTAAAAACAAACGATAATCATGTGAAAACTTCAAAGTAGATTTAAAAAAAAACTCAAAACATGTCAAGAACTAGGAATTCATCCTCAATCAATAAAATTAGCTACTCATGCTAAGGAGTTCACACAAAGAATAAAGAAAAGAGAAGTGTTGTGTGTATAGAGGTTGTGTAGAAGTTGTGTAGAGAACTTCTCTATTTATAAGCTTCAATTTCCTAGCAATCCTCTTAGGAATAGAATCCTCATTCCATAATAACACCACTTTCCCTTTGTAGCTCAACTTCCAAATCCAAGTCTTTCTCAAATCTTCCATCTTCTCTTTCCAAATCCAAGCCCAATTCTTCAAACCCATGAGTCTAGATGAGTCTAGAAAATTCATCATTAATTGAGTCGCCGGAACTTCACAGGTATCACCGGAATACGACACCGGAAAGCTCCTTGACGGTCGCTGGAATCTTCATCGCCGCTGGCAGAATATTCCGTCCGGTACCGTTATATTTAACTGTCAATCTAACGGTCTTCTGTTAGTCAGCTGGGTCAAGGAAGGGAGTTAGCCGAGTCATCTCAATCTTACTGGCTCTGAATTGTGTTCGCCTCTGAAATGACTAGTTTTCCCTTGTCGCTCAATTTGGATGATTTCTTCTTCTTTTCTTCCGCATGACTCCAAAGTAGCTATAAAACTCAAAACACGCGTAAAATAAATAATTTACAAGAAAAATAGCAAAGAAAGCATAAACAATAGATAATAAATAGGATGTATTCTACACCCTATCACTACTCCCTCTGTTTTTTTTTATCCGTTCTATATTCTATTTTGGTCTGTATTTTTTTATCTATTTGCTGTGTTTGTATACATATTTTTTCCTTAAACTATCAAATATACCCTTTATTCTTTATAATCATAAAATCATTTTTATTGTAAATATACGTTTTACTATCAATAATTCTATTTAACCCACTGGTCAACCCCACTGTTGATGTGGCATCAGTTTGACTTGACTTTCTAGTTCTCTTTATTTTTGGTTTTTTTCTTTTTCTTTTTGGTTTTTATCCCGTTCTCAAACTCTTCTCTAACCAAGAAACCAAAAACTCACTCAAACACAGAAGAGACGTTCGAGAAGGATAAAGCCAGTAATTAGTTCATCAAATTCACTAAAGAAATATCTAGGAGAGGGTTGAACAAACGGAAGAAATCAGAAATCAAAGACTTGCACTCCTTCAGGTTTAGTAATACTACACCCTAATCTCAATTTTAACTCTAGCTTTTTCAATTTTTGTATTCCTCATTCTTCATTTCGTCCAATTTCATATTGAAAAAGTAGTTCAAATTGAAAAAGATCAGTACTGCATATAAGTTCAAGATTTTCACTTATAAAATAAAAAGAACCCGGTAAAAATTTGTATCATAAAGCTGCTCATTAATTCAGGTAATTTTGACTTTCTCTACACCATGTTTGTAGTTCCAATCGGTTCATTTCAAATGCTTATATGGATTTCTGAGAATTTGTTTCGGTCTATATTCAGTGGTATTAATAAGCTGAATTTAAATGTTAGACATTTCTTGGTGATTTGTGAAAGTTCTGTTTCAGTGTTAGCTGAAATATGGTAGTGTTGATGTCACAACGCAACGTTTTGGATTTAAAATATTATACATGGATAAATGCATGAAGTGATTTGAGTACGAGGGAAATGTTCACCACCGTCAGCAGGTGAAGAATTTATGGTTATTAATTTTTCGATAAAATTTTCATTTTCTTATCTAATTGAGTTCATGTATATGTGAGCTAGTTATTGATAGTTATCTTTTGAATTGCACTGAATTAGTATTTTGCATAATGAAATATGAAATGAATAATGTACCGTGCTATGTTTAATGAGATGGTCATATGGCCATGTCTTATATATATGTGGCATTGAGTCGTATCGGACCATTTACGTTTGATATTCAGAAATAATAAGATACCTATTCTCATTATTTTAAATTTTTGATCAAACAATGGATCCTAGGACTATTAATTATTCACTTAGCCTTATTTTGGTTTGCACGTACAGTGATGGAGTGTGAATAAGGGTTTTCATTTTTAAATTTCATTCATTCATGATGATTTGAGTACCAGGGAAATGTTCACCACCGTCAGCAGGTGAAGAATTTATGGTTATTAATTTGTCAATAAAATTTTCATTTTCTTATCTAATTGAGTTCATGTATATGTGAGCTAGCTATTGATAGTTATCTTTTGAATTGTACTAAATTAGTATTTTGCATAATGAAATATGAAATGAGTAGTGTACCGTGATATGTTTAGTAAGATGGCCATATGGCCACGTCTTATATATATGTGGCATTGATGTCGTATCGAACCATTTACGCTTGCTATTCAGAAAAAATAAGAAACCTATTCCCATTATTTTAAATTTGTGATCAAACAATGGATCCTAGGACTGTTAATTATTCACTTAGCCTTACTTTGGTTTGCACGTATAGTGACTGGAGTGTGAATAAGGGTTTTCATCTTTAAATTTCATTCATTCATGATCTTATCTTTGTTAGTAATATGTACAATAAATAACAAGTAATTCTTATTTTAGTTTGCACGAAAACAAGTGTCTCTGTCGGCTAACTGCACATTAAAATGCACCGGTAAGATGGTCTTTCTTGTTTAAACATTAATGTCAAACTGACCTTGTCTATATAGACTAGTAAGGCCACATGTGCGATGCACATGCTTGAATTGAATGCTTTTAACAACACCAAATTTGATAATAATGAAGAACAAAATTCTTAAAATAAAAATTTAATATCCTTGTTTGTACTCATTACATAGATAATTTAAATAGCTTTCCAAATATATTAATTTTGCAAAAATCTGATTTGTATTTTTGAAGATATCTAAGTTTTAATATTTTTGATCTATTTTTAAAACAATGGCATTCCTATAAATATACAAATATTAATTAAAAACTTAGTTAATTGGGGTGTTATTGTCATGTGAAAAGGCTTCACCAAACAATTACTTCTTTTTTTTATATTAGTAAGATATCTAAGTTTTAATATTTTTGATTTATTTTAAAACAATGGCATTCCTGTAAATATACAAATATTAACTAAAAGCTTAGTTAATGGGGGTATTATTGTCATGTGAAAAGGCTTCACCAAACAATTACCTCTTCTCTTTATATTAGTAAGATAAGGGATAAAAAATGGCTAGGGGTATTCCTTGTCCACGTGCTTCCTATCGGTGCACAGCGGCTGTAGGATGCCTAGTGTGGAAGCAGGTGCAGAGATGTTCACAGGACAAGACTGTTATGAGTATGGGTTATGAAGGAAAACACAATCATCCATTACCTCCGTAAGACACAGCGAAGGCTCAGACCACCGCTGCAACTATTACTAGGCTCCTCTCAGGTTTAGCCATGTGCCACGAGCAACAATAGAGAACCAACTCTCTCAGCAAATAGTATCTTCTCTTCACCATAAACATCTCCTTTATTCTACACTGTTGACTTTGCTCCTCTAACAACCTATGCACCATCAAATGCATCTCGCACACCAGATGCATTGTAAAGTTAAAACTTTAATCTTTTCGTGGCTTAAAGTCAATCATCTTACAGTTGGAGTACCTTTCGGCGACTGGATATTCACATGGGACATTCTTTTCGAATGGCAACTACCTTAGGTCTTTGAATTTTGATTTTATCTCTAGTCTGTATAAATGGAATTGGTTTTGTACTTGATGTTCTTTTGGTTCTTTTGATCATTAGAACTTGTTTGTATATTGTATTGCTTACACATTGTGCATTTTTTCTTTGTAATGGAAATGCAAACATTAAATAACCACTATTGTAAGACATATCATCTATATAAATTGTTTATTCCCTCATAACAGCTTACATAAAAATTGTCTAGTGTGGAATTTCTTCTCCTCTTTTTTAATCGTGAGAAAGGATTATCAGAGAAGTAAAGATTCTTTTGCCCGATTAATCAAGCTGATGGAAAAATACAATGAGGAGAACGTGAAATACCCCCGACCCGAAAAGGAAGATAAAACAACTAACTTAGCAGAAGATAGTGAAACCGGCAAAACAAGAAAGTCAAGTCACCGCCACATGAGCAATGGGGTTGACCAGTGGATTTTATTAGTGGGCTAAATAGAATTATTGTAAATGCAATCCAAAATCTTAAATAGTATCACCTATATAAGGAAAAAAATATATTCAATATATTTCATATAATCGTCATTTCCTTTGGAAATAAGGTTTTACCTATTTCCCATCCCCATTTTTCTTAAATCCCATCCAGATTATACAGATCAGTTTTTATTTAACTCTTTTTTGGTTGGGTAAACAATACTCTCATGTTATACATATCAAACGTTATCTTCCTTCTTCCCCTCGTTTCTCGGCAAAATAAAGAAGAAAAAAATACCGAAAAGAGGATATAATCTAATCCTAAATCTGTGAACCTATCACTAGATTCACCACTAATCATCAAGCAGCATCTTCTTTCTTATCCTCTCTTTTTTGGAAAATAATTAATTGTTTCTTTCCTTGTTGAATTTTTAATTTATGTACTGATATGATTGATCTAACATGGAAACATGTAATTTTGTTGTTTCAATTAGGTTTATATTATCATATTAATGTATTGATTTACTCGTTGTTCACACGATCTTGACTATCATATTATGTATGAAATAAAAGTTATTTTTGAAATTCATCTTCAAACCTAATTAAGATGGTGATTTGAGAATTAATTTCCTATCAATTTGGTGGAAGTGATGGATGTTTAGGTTAACTATAAAGAATAATAGAATGAGTTTTGTCTGCCCATTTCAAAAAGAGTTAGACAAAATATGGTATGTATAGTTAGGATGAGATTTAGGGGAAAAGGGGATGAGAAATAGGTAAACCCTTAAATAAAAATATTTATGCATGCTTATAAAATCCTAATAAAGCTTGTACCTATTCATATGGATTCCATAATAAACAAAATATCTTGGTTTTATTTTCTTAAAAAATTTCCTAAAATGATAATATTACCCAATTTATATTTTTTGATATATTGATTTTAATTTTAGTAATAACATAACATTAAATAGGGTTAGTCATGACATTTCGTACGATTCCCTTAATATTTTGACTTTGTCAATTAAGACAGATAATAAAAGACGGAGGGAATATTGTTTATTTTTTATAAGAAACCATCCGTAACCGCAAAGTGGATTTTCCCTTTGCTATGACTAAAAGGATAATATTTTTTTATCGTTGCGATTTTGTTAATCGTACAAACCAATCAATATTTTTTTTTCTCTACCGTTCCTATAAGATGAGAGGAAATATATTGATAATTTTTTTTTCTTTGTCAGTATGGTTTGATATATTCGTTTATTTTTAAAGAATGACGAGGTCCATAAAAACAAACCTTTACAAGAAAATATGGGTTTATTTAATAATAAACCATTGGTCTCTATTCCTTACAAGAAACCATTCATCAACCATAAAGTGGATTCTTTTTCTTCACAAAAAAGTAAAATAACGATAATAGCTTCAATATTTTTTAAAGAAGCGTTTTCTCTATATCATTCATTAAACGATAAAATATCGTTATTCTTGGTTAAGCCAATTGCAAACACCAATTTAACAGGGAATTGTTGCATTTTTGGGGGATATTTTGGAATTTTGATTTTTCCTCACGGTAATAATCTCCAAAATTCAGACTGGTCCACTTGTAGTTGGAACATGGATGGATATTGTTCCACTTGTAGTTGGAACATGGATGGACACAAAAGATCAAAGGGTGAACACCCGACTTGTTAGCCTATATCACTAGTCCTTGTGGTGACTAAATTGATCTTTAAATCAATTTATTTTGATAGCAAATGTGTGTATATGTCCATTCTGATTATCTCGTTGACCGTGTAGGTCATGATTTTTATTTTTCTTGGAGATTTATTTTATTTGTATGGTTGTAACCAATTAAATCCATAGTTGATGTTTAATTTGTATCTCAAGAAGATTACAATTTTGGGATAATTTTTTTATGGATTTTGGAGTCGGTATCTACTATCCAACATGGTATTGTTAACATCTATAAATTATTATAAATGTATGTCCTCGAATTAATCGGATAATATTTCCGTATATTTTTTTGTTTTTATGAGATGAAAATATTTTCGCCATAATCAGGAGGAGACTATACATTATCAGAAGCTTATGTTAATTAACATAAATGTTATATCAATTTGTCTCCCATCACGATCAAAACAATAAAGGATGTCATTATATGATTGGCGTGAAATGTCTAATATGCTTTTATATAAGCTTTTTCCTTTTAAGAGGAAAATCCAATCACATCTAGTAAAATAAGTGTTCCATAAGAGGCTACTGGTAGTGCTTCAATTGGGTATCCCAAAAACATGATTCATATTCTCAAAGTTATCATCTCCTTTTTTTTTTTTGAAACTATGAGAGGAGATTATAATGCCCGTGGGCGCTGGTACCAGCAATTCTGTGATATGCATACACTTGAGAATTGTGTGGGATCGTAATTAGTTGTCGAATATTCATTTAAAGTAGCTAGTGAAATAAATAATGGTGGTTTTGAACCGCTCTGCAGAGGAATATCGACATATGTGATCGGTGGCATATAATCCAAATTAGGTTGGATTAGTTTCTCGATTGACGCAACTTTGGATCCAAACACGGTGAATCATCTTTTTTAGGGAGCATCAGTTTCCATGGAAACAATTCTGGTAAGTGAAAAGAGTTGCTCCAAAAATAAAATCTTTTCCGTGGGTGCCATTCACAAAGGGAGTGCAGTATCTCGGCGAATTGGAAGATGTGTTGACGGAGTTTCCACAGCCTGCAACACCTGCAATACAAAAGAAGAATCTGTAAACCATTTATTACTTCACTGTAATTTTGCACAAGCAGTTTGGTTTGCGTCACCTTTTGGGCTCAGACTTCAAGGTATCCAGCAAATGATCATCTCGTACTTGGTTGATTCGTGGATTAGAATGAAGGATAATGATTGGTCTAATGTTATGGGAATGGTAATCTGTTAGGCCATTTGAAAAATGAGAAATGCGAAAGCTTTTGAGAACATAACTCCTACAGCGCCTGCTGCCTCGGCCATTGCTCAATATTGGCACAACTTATATTCCAACTGCACTGAAGAAGTTGAAATAAAGGCAGTGTAAGAACCTAATAGAACTAATGTGTTAGAGCATTGCTCGGTCGAACTCGCAAGCGTTTCTATCTCAATCTTGTTTGTCAAATTTAGTTGTCAAAACTATATATCTTGATTTCTAGTATACTTATATCTAAAGTCTCGGACTAGGATAGTTAAGTGTATTTGAGCTCCAGACTCCACTAGGATCATCATATGAAGATGAAGAACTACTCAAGGAAGCAGCGGAACTTCATGGACAAAAAGGTATGTGGATACTTGAACTTATCTATCACTCAAAAGTCTATCTATTCTATCTCCTACTCTTGAGATAAAAGTCGTATAAGTATATATATTTCAACTACACGCATTTGCTATTTCGAGCCGAGTTTAACTCGCCTATCTATTTCTCGAAATATATGTTGGTAAGATTTCGCTTTAGCCAAGTTCATCTTTACTCGTGACGAAAGTCATGTTGAAATTTCAATATATTGAAAATCGCTTTGATGAAAAATAGTTTGTGAATAACAACTATATAACATCCTCTAAGAATGTTTCAATGATTGAAGTGTAGAGTTGAGATTATGTAACCATCTTTGGATATAAGCATATATGGTGTGTTCGCACATTAGTGTATAAAGCCATGAACCGGGAACCAAGTGTATGCATGTGTGTGTGTACGAAATTGGTGAAAGAGACAGGTTAAGTATGCGTACCCGTACGCATAATGGCAGAAGTTTACGTCCGTGAATATCTGCTAAGTTTGGGAATTGACAAACTCTCAACCAGTCACCTTAAGTATGCGTACCCGCACGCATACTGACGGAAGTTTTCTACCCGATAATTTCTGCTAAGTTTGGAAACCAAAACCAACTTAAATATGGTTGCTTAGGTACGCATACTTAAGCTGGTTACTTTATCAAATAGGTCAGCTCATGAACTTAAACATTTAAATTATAAGGAATGGAATCTTTGCAAACCGTGGCTATAATGTTTATGAATCGATTCAAGTGAATCAAACATATTTTGCTTCAATTGTGTCTTCAAAATATCTAAGCAACTGAACAACTCTTTAACTAGTTCATTTGAGTAATTTGAACTAGTTGTGGTAAAGAATAATAAGGTTGATATGAAAGTGCTCATATGGCTAACCATTTGGTTAACTGTTGTGAACAATCTAAGTGTATATATTTGGGTACGGTTACTCAAACCTAAATGAAATACATTTCATTTGTGTATAACAAGCTAAGGTTCGATTTAACGGTTGAAAGATATTAGCTTGAATCTAATCAGGTTTTCATCTAACGGTGGATATTGAATGCTTTGCTACTAAGCTAACATTGATTGCAAACCATTATTTGAAAACTATATAAAGAAGAACTCTAGCAAATGGGAAACCTAATCCCCACACCTCCTATGTGATACTAGTTGTGTTAGATAGAGTCGATTCTCCTTTAACCTTAGGTTTCTTCTCGAGACCCTGTACGTTAACGACTTGAAGACTTCATTGGGATTGTGAAGCCAGACCGGACTATTTTTCTTGTAGTTGTGTGATCTGATCTTGTTGTATCTATCGTACGAGTACAATCGTAAGATTGGATTGAGATTGATATCTCCGATAGGCAAGATAGAAAAGAAGTCACAAACATCTTCGTCTCATCGTTTGTGATTCCGTAATATCTTGTTCGCTAGTCGATTAAGATTATTGTGAGGTGATCGATAACTTTAGGCTGTTTTTCGGGAATATAAGTCCGGGTTATCGATTGGTTCCTATTCACCTTGATTTATTAAAAGACGGAACAAAATTCGTAGATATTTCTGCGGGAGACAAATTTATCTATTATCATAGACTTTTCTGTGTGATACAGATTTGTTTATTAAAGTCTTCGACTTTGGGTCGTAGCAACTATTAGTTGTGGGTGAGATCAGCTAAGGTAATCAAGTGTGTAGTATCCTGCTGGGATCAGAGACATAAAGAGCGCAACTGTACCTTGGATCAGTGTGGGATTTATTGGGGTTTAACTACAGTCCATACCGAAGTTAGTTTGTAGTAGGCTAGTGTTTGTAGAAGCTTAATATAATGTGTGTTCAATCTGGACTAGGTCTCGGGGTTTTTCTGCATTTGCGGTTTCCTCGTTAACAAAAATTCTGGTGTCCGTGTTATTTCTTTTCCGTATTATATTTTGTGATATAATAGAAATATCACAGGTTGTGCGTTGTATCGATCAATTGTGAAATCCAACCTTTGGTTGTTGATTGAAATTGATTGATCCTTGGATGTTGGTCTTTGGTACCATCCAAGTTATTTATCTTGTATTCAATTAGACTCGCAGATTTCTGTTTGCTTGAGTAAGTATGAATAGAGAAATTGAGATATTAACTATTTGATATATCTTTCTTAAGATTGAGTCTAACTATCCAGTTGATACTCTTGAAAGTATATTGGAGTTAGTCCATACAAATTGCTAATCGAAATATTGGGTGGGGTTGTTAGACCCCCGCTTTTTCAATTGGTATCAGAGCAGTCAAACATGTTTAAAGACCTTATAAGTCTGTGTTTGTAGCGATCTGATATGGACAGAAGTGCTATCTCTATAAACGTACTACCAGTCTTTGATGGTTCAAATTACTTGTGGTGGAAAATTGATATGCGTGCCTTTCTTAAAGCGCGTGATTTTCAATCATGGGTATATGTTGTTAATGGCTATGATGCTCTCGTTGTGGCAGTAGGGAATGCGACCGTTCCTAAAGATATTGGTGCATATGACGCTGCTGAGATACTTGTTGCAAATCAAAACTCCAACGGTTTGAATGCGATCATACATGCCATTACCCCAGATCTTCAGCACCATGTAACTACGTGCACTCGGTCTAAAAATGCTTGGGATATCTTAGAAGCCGTATTCGAAGGAAATACCAGTGAAAATGAATTTAGGCTTCAAAACCTAAATTTCGATTGGGAAAACCTTCGTATGGCAGATGAAGATTCATTTGATGAGTTTAATCACAAAGTGTCTGAAATTGTTAATGCATTTTGTGCATTGGGTAAGAGTATTCCTGAAAAGGACATTCTGACGAAAATTCTCAGATCGCTGCTATCTCGATACGATTCTAAGAATCATTGCCATCGTTGAGGGAAATAACCTTGACGATCTCTCCAGAAATACATTGGTTGGAAAGCTAAATATCTTTGATCATGAGCATACATCCAAAATCCGAAAGGATGTTGCTTTCAAAGCACAAAAAAACACTAAAATACTTGATAAAAGTAAAAGTGTTTGCATCTCTGAAGATGATCTTTCTGAGAGTGATTCATCAGATGAAGATCTTGACAAGTTATTCTCGTTGATCACAAGAAATTTTAGGGACCTTCTATTGAAGAGAAGTAAACGGTTCTCCAAAGTTAAATCCAGATCATCAGATAAACCCCATAATCGTGTTCCTCCTAAAAATAGGGATAATGATGAGACTGATGACGAGGATATGCCTCAGTGCTTTAAGTGTAAAGGTTTTGGTCATTTTGCAAATGAGTGTCCAAATCGGAAGAAATACACTGGGAACAAAGGTTTTGCTGCAACTCTTGAAGAAATGTCTGACAACTATGATTCTAATGAAGACGAAAAATCAAGTGTTGCACTTATTTGTGAAAATATTGTTTTTGATAATTGTTGCAATACATACATCAATCTTGATATTCTTTCAGAAGAAAACTCAACCAATCTGGAAGAAAAAATTGACATGTCTGTTGGAAACTCTCTGTTTAATTTTTCAGGATCAACTATGTGCGTAGCAGCTTGCACATCACAGGTGCCCGAATCATCCTATGTGTTGACATGCTCTTACTGTTCACTCAAGAGTCATGAACTTTCAAAGTGGTTCAAGTACAAACACAAGATGAGACATGTCAACAAGCTTCAACGAAGAGAAGATCGTCTAGCAAACAAGCTTAAACTTGCTCAAAAAACCGCTTAGGTATGTAAGATTTTATCTTCTTCAAAGAAGTTAGTTTCCAAAGATAAGTCTATACCACTAGAGAATAAAGTATGGTCTAAACATTCAGAAAGACATGGTTCTATGGATTCCATCCAAAGAGGTTATGGTGGACAGATTGTTGTTCACCGCAGCACAACTTGGTTGTGTTTATTAGTGCATCTTATCTCATAAGCCTGATCAAAAGAGACAAGATCGTGCACACCTCAGGCTTTAATAAAAGTTTGTGTTTTGTTTCTTAGCATTGTGTTTTTGGAATTCTTCCATGTCTAATTGATATTGGAAAGGACTTACCTAGTCTGTCAATAAAAGAGGGTTATTCTCGACAATTCTACTCTTCATAGGGTTGTGAGTTGTACGTCTACGAACCTGTTTAAAGGCTTCGAAACCTTACATTCCTTTTTCCTTCTCTGCTATTCTTTATATCTTAAGACTGCTTGTTGAGTTTAGATTGTGAATTCCTCTCACAAAACCATTTGCATATGGATACTCCAAGCATCATGCCTTCCGAAGGAAAAGATGTCAATATGATTGTTAATCCATCAATCACCTAGGAAAAAGAAATATCTCCGTTACCTCCAACTTTGAAAAGACAAAGAAGGAATGTGAGGAATCCAAGAGTTGTTCCTTCAAACTCTCAGAAGTTTTCTGATATTCTTGAAGAGTTGAAGGAAACAAGGAAGGATATTCAACAAATAAAGGCTTTTGTGTTAAGATCACTGGAAATTCAGAAGGCCCTGGTTCGACATCATCAACCAAGAAGGTTTATTGGTATTGACTCCTTTCTCCATGAACCATATATTCCAATGGCTATTGATGACAAGGAGTTTGGGGACGACAAATAATTTTTTAAAGGTCTTAATGTCTATAAATCTTCTTATGAGAATTTTATTTTCGTGCTTTTAGGAAGAATAACTAGAGTTTGGAATAGCCATTATTGTGATTACACATAACTTTGTCCAACGTCTTTCATCTTCAATGTTTTTAGATTTATTTTTTTAAATTCTAAAGTTTGTTTGGAAGATGATTTTTGCAGTATTAATCTTTATGGTTTTATATATTGCAATTTGTTATGGGATATGTATGTTTACGTCCGTGAACTATGATTGTCCCATACTTTGTCAAAAGTTATGTCTTTCATATGTCGATATGCAAGTATTGATAATAAATTGAATGAACTTTTGACTTACAAAAGTTAAAGCCTTTATGTCATTATTTGATAGAAGAAAGGATAAAACTTTTGTTTACATGGATTATGTCTATTGTATGTCATTGTGCATATAGTGATGGAAAATAGAATGAATCCTTGTCTATTCCGCAGTATTGATCTTCCCTGATCCATATTTTATGTAAATATTGTGTGGCTCCGTAAGTTCTCTTGTGTGAGCATTTCCAATTAGATTAATCAAGAATTATTTTGTGGTTAATTTGGTTGAGTATTCCGATTAAATTAATCATGGGTTTTCTTGTGGTTAGTTTAGTTGAGATTTTTGGATACAAATTCATTTCCTTTGTGATTTTTGGTGTCCAAAGAAATCCTTCTTTTCTCGTAAAAAGTAAGGTCGCTCTTGTTGTTCTTTCGGGAATGACATTTTATGGGGGAGAGTTCTTTTTGAACTTGCGCTTAATTTCCATATCTTTGTGGGGAGTGCGGCTGTGGAATATTATAGGGGTTATCTTATATCTTTATAAACTTATTGATGAATGCATTTAGCTTCGGCTTTATGATTGCATCTAAACAAGTTGATATGTGCTTTTCTTTGGTCTTGAAGCATCTCCGTGGAAATTTCATTAGGATCCCACTAGTTTTCGTACCTTTACCAATTTTATTGACAAAAAGGGGGAGAATTAATGTGTAGTTCACACTACAAATACATATGGTTTTCGGATCATTATGTAAGGGGGGAGTGGTTTTCATGTTGAGATGAAAGTATTGACTAAGGAGGAGTTTCACATATCACCATAGTATTGTTGTCGAAGCTGTGATACAATTAAACTTTGATGTTGTATAATAATACTATGACATTGTCTAACAATGATTGAGAGCTTTTGTTTTCTCATTGTTATGGCTACGGATTTTCAAAAACGATGATGTTGAACTTATAAAATTTGGAATCATTGGAGTACTTGGAAGTGACGAAGTTTTCGCAAGAACCAAGGATATCATGCATGTGGAAGAGAAGCTGCAAAGTTTATTTATTTTGTAATCCATATGTATTGATAGTTTTGCCAATAAAATTGACAAAGGGGGAGATTGTTAGAGCATTGCTCGGTCGAAATCGCAAGCGTTGCTATCTCAAGCTTATTGTAAAATTTAGTTGTCAAAATTATATGTCTTGATTTCTAGTCTACTTATAGCTAAAGTCTCGGACTAGGATAGTTAAGTGTAGTTGAGCTCCAGACTCCACCGCGATCATCATATGAAGACGAAGAACTACTCAAGGAACCAGCAGAACTTCATCGACTAAAAGGTATGTGGAGGCTTGAACTTATCTATCACTCAAAAGTCTATCTACTCTATCTCCTACTCTTGAGACAAAAGCAGTATAAGTATATAGATTTCTATTATGCACATTTGCTATTTCGAGCCGAGTTTAACTCACCTATCTATTTCTCGAAATATGTGTTGGTAAGCTTTCGCTTTAGCCAACTTCATCTTTACTCGTGACGAAAGTCATGTTGACATTTCAATATCTTGAAAATTTCTTTGATGAAAAATAGTTTGTGAGTAACAACTATATAACATCCTCTAAGAATGTTTCAATGATAGAAGTGTAGAGTTGAGATTATGTAACCGTCTTTGGATATAAGCATATATAGTGTGTTCGCACATTAGTGTACAAATCCATGAACCGGGAACCAAGTGTGTGCATGTGTGTGTACGAAATTGGTGAAGGAGACAGGTGAAGTATACATACCCGTACACATACTGGCGGAAGTTCACGTTCGTGAATATCTGCGGAGTTTGGGAATTGACAAGCTCTTAACCAGTCACCTTAAGTATGCGTACATACTGACAGAAGGTTTCTATCTGATAATTTCTACTGAGTTTGGAAACCAAAACCAACTCAAATCCGGTTGCTTAGGTGCGGATACCCGTACGCATACTTAAGCTGGTTACTTTATCAAATCGGTCAGTTCATGAACTTAAACATTTAAATTATAAGGAATGCAACCTTTTCAAACCGTGGCTATAATGTTCATGAATCGATTCAAGTGAATCAAACCGATTTTTTTTCAATTGTGTCTTCAAAAGATTTAGGAAGTTGAACATCTCTTTAACTAGTTCATTTGAGTCATTTGAACAAGTTGTGGTAAAGAAGAATAAGGTTGATATGAAAGTGCTCATATGGATAACCATTTGGTTAATTGTTGTGAGCCAACTAAGTGTACACGTTTAGGTACGGTTACTCAAACCTAAATGAAATACATTTCATTTGTGTATAAAAAGTTAAGAGTCGATCTAACGGTTGAAAGATATTAGCTTGAATCTAATCAGGTTTTCATCTAACGGTGGATATTGAATGCTTTGCTACTAAGCTAACATTGATTCCAAACCATGTTTTGAAAACTATATAAAGGAGAACTCTAGCAACTGGGAAACCTAATCCTCACACCTACTGTATGATACTAGTTGTGTTAGCAAGAGTCGATTCTCCTTTAACCTTAGGTTTCTTCTCGAGACCATGTAGGTTAACGACTTGGAGACTTCATTGGGATTGTGAATCCAGGCCAGACTACTTTTCTTGTATTTGTATGATCTGATCTTGTTGTATCTATCGTACGAGTACGATCGTAAGATTGGCTTTAGATTGATATCTCCGATAGGCAAGATAGAAAAGAAGTCACAAACATCTTCGTCTCATCGTTTGTGATTCCGCAATATCTTGTTTCGCTATTTGATTAAGATTATTGTGAGGTGATCGATAATTCTAGGATGTTCTTCGGGAATATAAGTCCGGGTTATCAATTGGTTCATGTTCACCTTGATTTATCAAAAGACGGAACAAAACTCATATGTATTTTTGTGGTAGACATATTTATCTATTATCGTAGACTTTTCTGTGTGATACAAATTTTTTTATTAAAGTCTTCGACTTTGGGTCGTAGCAACTCTTAGTTGTGGGTGAGATCAGCTAAGGGAATCAAGTGCGTAGTATCCTGCTGGGATCAGAGACTTAAGGAGCAGAACTGTACCTTGGATCAGTGTGGGATTGTTTTGGGTTCAACTACAGTCCAGACCGAAGTTAGTTTGTAGTAGGATAGTGTCTATAGCGGCTTAATACAATGTGTGTTCAATCTGTACTGGGTCCCGGGGTTTTTCTGCATTTGCGGTTTCGTCGTTAACAAAACTTGTGGTGTCTGTGTTCTTTCTTTTTCGCATTATATTTTGTTATATAATAGAAATATCACAGGTTGTGCGTTGTATCGATCAATTGTGAAATCCAACCTTTGGTTCTTGATTGAAATTGATTGATCCTTGGATATTGTTCTTTGGTACCATCCAAATTATTTCTCTTGTATTCAATTAGACTCGTAGATTTCTGTTTGCTTGAGTAAGGATTGAATCGAAAAATTGAGATATTAACTCTTTGATATATCTTTCTTAAGATTGAGTCTAACTGTCTAGTTGATTCTCTTGAAAGTATATTGGAGTTAGTCCATACAGATTGCTAATCGAAATATTGGGTAGGTGTTAGATCCCCGCTTTTTCATAATGGATATGCAAATACAATCACATAGGAACCACCAACTTCTCCTCCTATCAAAATCAATAAACACGCGGCGTGGAAGGGCGGAGAATACGCCTATGCAGCAGTTGTAAGAGATAGTAATGGAACATGTTTGGATGCATGTACAAGAAATGATAAATATGACATTGTTCTGTATGCAGAAGCAGATAGTTTCCTTTTAGCTGCAGGGTTGGGAATTCTTTGGAATTTAATCCCCGTCGTTATAGAAGGAGATAATCAGTTAGTTATTAAAAACCTTTCCGGAGAAATAAGAATCACCCCTTGGAGAATATGGAGAATAAAGGATGAAATCATCAAGAAAATGACCGTTCTGAACAACAAAATTCCTATAAGTTCGTGCCAAAATCATCCAATGTTGCTACTCATGCTTTATCTCTCAAAGTTCAGGCTACTTGGCTCAGCTCTGATCTCCCAACTAGTATTGTTAATATTCTGAATGTAAATAATACCTAGTCCTGTTTTTTTTTTTTTTCCTTATAAAAAAGAAAGACAAAAAAAAATGTTTCATTTTTTACTACAATATCAACCATATTGATTGATAAATTCCATAACAAACGAAAGACGACTTCTTTATACAGAAAAACAAAATGGTACATGTGTACAAAAGTTACGTGATAAGAATATAATGCATCATTCACGGGGTGCACGATGCGAAGACAAAATGTTTTGCAGTGTTTTTTAGGGAATTGACTCTTGGGGAGAGCGAGGTCACCGTGGATGCATTGTTTCTTCACATGCATCTATAAATCCTTAAAGTGGAAAAAAATAATTTATTATACCTACCTAAAAGTAAATTCAAATTCAAGAAATATGCTTTGATTTTGTAGATAAATACCCTGGATAATATCAAGAGTGGATAAAACATTAATTCCTTAGTAAACCACGACTAAAGTCCTAATTGTAAAAGATTAACTCCAAGTCATGCAACAAACCAACTTCAATCGATCAAGTGGAGTTATTGTTATGAACATTTAAAAGACCCATGTAAATAATGAATTGCCACATAATCTCTACATCTCTCGCGGAATGGTCTGGTTATGTGAATCTGTACTTTTCAATCACCGTATTCAGACATTTTGTAGGACGAAGAATCGGAAGTAAGTTTTATGTATTCTGTCAAAAGGATAATCCAAAACAAATATGCCATCTCGTCAATATTTTTCATACCCACCACCTCTCCATAAGTTGGAAATAAGACTGTAATTTTAAGTATTCGTGTTGGTTGTTAGATGATAGGTGTCTAAAACACCTTAATATTTATCTATTGTTTATGCTTTCTTCGCTAAGTTTTCTTGTAAATTATGTATCTTATGTTTTCTTTTGAATGTTTAGGTACTTTGGAGTCATTTGGAACAAAAGAAGAAGAAACGTCGCTTAGAAGGAAAAAAGGTGCAACTGCTGTTGGAGGCGGATTATTTCTCATTATTTGCTTTTATTTCTTCATCTCTGTCTGAAAAGCATGTCAGTTTTAGTGATGCAAATTCTGTCTGAAAAGCATGGCAGCTTTAGTGATGTATATAAATTGAAGGAAAGAATTGGATTTGAGAAATACAAGACAGTTGTTGTTGGTGAAAGAATTCAAAGAAGAGCAAAAACGAAGCCAATAAACTGGACACCAAGGACGTTGGTGGCAGGGAACCAGGAGATGACGCTGATTTTCAACAACTATGCATTCAGGGCCTAAGGCAATACAACCACATACTATGTGGCCTACAAGCAGCTGGGTTAGAAGATTAAGTCATGGGCTTGTCATCGGTTATGTGTGTCAACAAAAGAATGTCGCACAAGTGCAACTGAAGAGGATAAAAATGAGGTCTATAAGAAGAAAGGGGATCGAGTCCTTAACCAATTAAAGGCAAACCAAAGGAAGGAAATGGGAGTCCGTTTGCTGTGGAGATTATGGGTAGAGCTTGGGTCAAATTTTGGAGTTAAAAATCAGTTAAAGAAGTTGTGGAAGACATAGATTCCGTTAGGTATTTGGGGTGAATCAGTGGCTCGAGTTATTGTGGTGGATGTAACTCAAGATTTCAGGCTGAAATGGGTTCGAAGTGATGAAATCTGCTGGAATTTCAAGATTAGTTTGAAGCAGGGAAGATGATAATGGTGTTGTTGTTGATAATGGGGACTGAATGTGAAGGTGTATGAATGTTGGATGATTTCTGAATAATAGGTTGTATGTGAATTCAGTTGCAGGGAGGATTGAATCATAGAAGCGGCTAGAAACATCATGAAATACGCATCTTTTATACCACCAGGATTGTGCACACAACATGTTGGATAAAACGCCTCAATGAACTTTTCTTCAATACTTCAAGTTCTATTTAGATTGCTGCAATTGTTTGAATGGGTATTTGTATAAAAGAGGGGATCTAACAACACCACCCAATATTTCGCTTAGCAATCTGTATGGACTGACTCCAATATGCTTTGCTAGAGAATCAACTAGACAGTCAGAGTCAATCTAGACTGAAGTATAGCAAGGAGTTAATATCTCTCTCTTGTTTTGATTTACTCAAACTAATAGAAATCAGCGAGTCTTTAATCAAACACAAGGAATAACTTGTATGGTACCAACGACCAATATACAAGTATCAATCAATGACAATCAACAACCAAAGGTTGGATTATTCTAATTGATGATCTAACGCAGAACCTGTATTATTTCAATTATAAAGATAAAACAATATAATGCGGAAATTGAAATAACACAAACACCAGAAATTTTGTTAACGACGAAACAGCAAATGCAGAAAAACCTCGGGACCTAGTCCAGATTCAACACACACTGTATTAAGCTGCTACAGACACTAGCCTACTCCAAGCTAACTTCAGACTGAACTGTAGTTGAACCCCAATCAAGCTCCCACTGATCCAAGGTACAGTTATGCTGTTACGCCTCTGATCCCAGCAGGATACTGCGCACTTGATTCCCTTAGTTGATCTCTCCCATAACTAAGAGTTTCTACGATCCAAAATCGCAGGCTTTGACAATAAACAAATCTGTCTCACACAGACAAGTCTATCAAAGGATCAATCTGTCTCTCACAGATAAACCCTAAAGGTTTTGTTCTGTCTTTTGATAATAATCAAGGTGAACATGAACCAATTGATAATCCGGTCTTATATTCCCGAAGAACAGCCTAGAGTTATCAATCACCTCACAAAAATCTTAATCGTATGGTAGCGAAACAAGATGTTGCGGAATCACAAACGATGAGACGAAGATGTTTGTGATTAATTTTTATATCTTGCTTATCGGAGATATCAATATCAAGCCAATCAATCTGATTGTACTCGTACGATAGAAGATGCAAGATCAGATCACACAACTACGATAAAAGTAGTATCGGTCTGGCTTCACAATCACAATGAAATCTTTAAGTCGTTAACCTGGTTTTAGAAGAAGAAAACCAAAGGTTAAAGGAGAATCGACTCTAGTATGCAAACTAGTATCACACATAAGGTGTGGGGATTAGTTTTGCACATTACTAGATGTCTCCTTTATATAGTCTTTCAAATCAGGGTTTGCAATCAATGTTAGCTTAGTAACAAGGCATTCAATATCCACTGTTAGATGAAAACCTGATTTAGATTGAAGCTAATATTTCTTAACCGTTAGATCGAAAACTTATCTTGTTACACACACTTGACAATGCATGCTTCTAGGTTTGTTAAATGTACCCAAATGTATGCACTTGTTGGTTCAATAATAGTTAACCAAAAGGTTAGCCATACGAGCTTTTCATATCAACCATGTTCTTCTTTACCATAACTAGTTCAAATGACTTCAAATGAACTAGTTAAAGAGTTGTTCAATTGCAAGGAAATCTTATATACTACACAAGACACAATTGAAGCAAAGATGATTTGATTCACTTGAATCGGTTCATGAACTTTTATAGACATGGTTTCAAAACTTCATTCCTCAGTCTTCTTAAGTTTAAGTTCAGAAATCATCTTCAGATATATAACCTTCTTAAGTTCGCAGACTAGGTTCGCGGACTTAAGAAACCGGGCAGAGTTTACAAACTCCAGCAGAAAATCTCGGCAAAAGACCTTCCACCGGTTCGCGGACTGGTACTCACGCAACTAGTTTTTCAACTCCAGCAGAATTTCTCGGGATGAGAAGTTCGGCAGTTTATGGACTGAGTTCGCAGACTTGGCAACAAGCCATTCTTCCGGTTTCTCTTGATCAACAAAGTTCGCAAACTTTGGTTCAAGGAATATGACTTATACATAAATGTGTTTCCACAATAATGCTTATGTCCATCATTGGCTATGTAATCTAAACTCTCATTTCAATCATTGAAACATTCTTAGAGGACGTTATACAGTTGTTACACCATTTCTCGTCAAAGCAATTTTCAAAGTGATTGAAACATATCATGACTTTCGTCACGAGGTAAAGATAAACTTGATCGAAGAGAAAAGCTTACCAACACATATTTCGAGATATAGATAGGCGAGGTATACTCGGCTCGAAATATCAAATGTGTATAATCCAAGTTTATATATATAGCATACGACTCCTTGTCTCAAAGAGTAGGAGATAGAGTCGATAGACTTTTGAGTGATAGATAAGTTCAAGTCTTCACATACCATTTTGTCGAGAAGTTCCACCGGTTCCTTGAGTAGTTCTTCTGCTTGTATGATGAATCGCCATGAATTCCTTGAGATCAACTACACTTTCTATCCTAGTCCGAGAGTTAGCTATAATAGACTAGAAATCAAGACTTATAGATTTGATAACTAACATTCACAAACATGCTTGAGATAGCAACGCATGAGAGGTTGACCGAGCAATGCTCTAACAGTCTCCCCCTTTGTCAATTTTAGTGAAAAACTATCAATATATATGGAATACAAAAAATATAAAGAAACTTTAGTAGCTCCTATTCCGCATGTCTAATCTTCAATATTCCTCGAAATCTTCGTCACTTCCAAGTACTCCAATGATCCCAAAGGTTGTAAGTTTAGCATCACCGTTGTTGAAGATCCGTAGCTATAACAATGAGAAAGCATCGGTCTCGATCATTGTTATACAGTGTCATAGTATTATTACACAGTGTCAAAGTTCAATTGTATCACAACTTTAACAATAATACTATGGTGATATATATCACTCCCCCTTAGTCAATACTCCATCTCACATGGAAACCACTCCACCTTACATAATGATCCGAAAACCATATGTATTTGTAGTATGAACTACATATTAATTCTCCCCTTTTTTGTCAATAAAATTGGCAAAGGTAAAAGAACGGGATCCTAATGAAATTTCCGAAAGAGACGTTTCATGACTAAAAAAAGAATACATACCAACTAATTTAGATGCAATCATAAAGCCGAATCTAAATGCATTCATCAAGGAGTTTAAAGATACAAGATAACCCCTCTAATATTCCACAGCCGCACACCCGTCAAGATATGACCATTAAGCACAAGTTCAAAAGAACTCTCCCCCATTTGATGTCATTCCCGAAAGAACAACAAGAGCGACCTTAATTTCAAAAGAAAAGAAGGATTTTATTGGACACCCAAAAACCATGAGAATGATTTTATATATCCAAGAAACTCAATCAAATTAATCACAAATAAACCCATGATTAATTTAATCGGAATATGCAGTCAAATTAAACACAAAAAGTGATCAATTCAATTGATTGTGCTCAACATAAGAGAACTTATGGAGACACGAAAATACTAAACTAGATTAAATTAATCTAATTGGAATACACAACCAAACTAATCACAAAAGTAATCAATTTAATTGTCACGTTTTGCTCGACATAATGAAACTTACGGAACAATAACTAAATAACCAAATAAGATGATTAATTTAGTTCAATATGCTCGACATAACATATCTCACGGAACACCATTTAAGCTAATAAATCAACTTGGTTGTTTAGTGCTCAACATAAGATGCATTACAGAGCCTAACAGTAACACATAAAAATATGGATCAGGGATGATCAATACTGCGGAATACACAAGGATTCATTCTATCTTCAATCACTATTTGCATAACGACAATTAATAGACATAATCCTTGAAAACAAAAGATTTGAACCTATTTTCCATCAAATGTTTGACAATATAGGCTTAACTTTTGTATTTGTCAAAATTTTATTCATTATTTTACCAGTACGTGAATACCGATCACAAACGACTTTACTTTTGACAGATTATGGGATAAACATAGTTCACGGACATAAACACCAATATCCCATAACAAATTGCAATATAACAAATCACAAGGATTAGTACTGCAAAAACATCATTCTCCAAATATTTTTATAATTTAAACCAAATAAACCTAAAAAGAATAAGAAGATGAAAAATAATAGCTATGTGTAGTCACAATCATTGTTATTCAAGCACTAGTTATTCTTCCAACTAAATCAAAAAGAAGATATACTAGGCAACTAAAAAACAACAATCTAAAGAAAAACAGACTCCAGTGCTATGCCCGAACATGAACTAAGATCATACGGACGTTTCAGGATCCTCACGAGTCATAGGGTCTTTGAGATTGTGAACAACAGCATTCGTTGCAGCATTAGAGAGGTGATTCTCTTCACGAAGATCATTGATGTAAGATTTTATGAGACCAAGGTCAGCAGTAACCTTTTCCAACTCAGTTTTAAATGCATCAAGATTTTTCAGAGTAACAATGATCTCTTGTTTTACTTCCCCAAAATACTTAAGAAAGTCATGAACAACTTCAGCAGAAATCATATCATCCTTTTCAGCATCCTCATGAACATAGGAAAAATAACATGAAGCATTAGGATGATCTTCATCTACAAGGGTTCTTTTCTTCTTGGACTCAACAACA
>NW_020622492.1:12237517-12237761 GCF_003573695.1 Papaver somniferum | reverse complement strand
GTATGCACTTGTTGGTTCAATAATAGTTAACCAAAAGGTTAGCCATACGAGCTTTTCATATCAACCATGTTCTTCTTTACCATAACTAGTTCAAATGACTTCAAATGAACTAGTTAAAGAGTTGTTCAATTGCAAGGAAATCTTATATACTACACAAGACACAATTGAAGCAAAGATGATTTGATTCACTTGAATCGGTTCATGAACTTTTATAGACATGGTTTCAAAACTTCATTCCTCAGTC